>NC_134581.1:24177500-24447500 GCF_037038515.1 Microtus pennsylvanicus | reverse complement strand
ACTGGCCTTGAACTCATGGAGATCCTCCTGTCTCTGTCTCCTGAGTGCTGAAATTAAAGGCATGCACCACCACTGCCTGGCCAAATAAACACTTTTTAAAGTGAAGAGCTTGGTATGGCATGACTCCAAGCATGTGAGAGGCAGAAGGATCACCCATAAATTTGAGGCCAGCCTGGTCTTTGTAGGACACTCTGGGCCAAGTAGGGCTACATAGCAAGACTCTGTTTCAAAGACTCTAGCAATAATATCTACCACCATCACCACCACTGCTGTTCCCCTCCCTCCATTTCACTTGGCTGGACATGTACACACACACACACACACACACACACACACACACACACACACACAGGAACTTCAAAATTGAAGTCTGTGTTGTTTGATCTGGGGTAATGGGTTTTATTTGTCTTAAACCAACCCTATGAAATTCTAAGTCAAAAGAAACAACAGTGCAAACATTGATGAGGACATGGACAAAATGAAAGTTGGCTGTTGTTTTCAGATTGGGAATTGAGCCTATCGCCTTATTCATACTGGGTATTCACTCTGCCACTTGGCTATATTCTCAGCCTCCTAGAGTTTGGAATTTCTGTGCAATATGTTTGGGAGTATAAAATAATATAGCCTTTATGGAGAAAGATATGACTGGTCTTCAAGAAGAAAAATCAAACAGCTGGGTGTGATGGCACATGCTGTTTTCTCAGCACTCGAGAGGTAGTAGGATCTCTGTGAGCTGGAGGCCAGCCTGTTCTACAAAGCAAGTTCCAGGACAGCCAGGGCAGTTACACAGAGAAACTCTGTCTCAGAGTAAAAAACAAGCAAAAACAAAACAAAACAAAAAACCAAAAACAACCACATCTAGCAAACCAAGTTCCAGTCATATGTCCAAAAAATTAAAAGCAGGAACTTGAAGAAACATTTGTATGTCCGTACTCACATCAACATTATCCACAATAGCCCAAAGATAGAAGCAACCAGAAGGTCCAGTGGCTGGTGATGGATGAACTGAAGTGTGTACATGCCATGTCATACAACAGCTTTAAAAAGAAAGGAAATCTTGTCATGTGCTGCAACACGGACTCTCTACACGTGCTTCATGCTGACTGACATACGCCAGTCACAAAAATGCAAACATTCCATGGTTTGAATTGAGGCATCTAAAGTAGTCAAAATCATAGCAAGTTGAATGGTAGTTGTCACAGTCTGGGGAGACAGAGCTTTGCTTGGCAAGATGCAAAGTGTATGGAGATTGGTTGCATAAGATGTGAGTGTACTCAGCTCCACTGAAGTGGGTAAGCCATGCAAGTGTGGCACTCCGTGTCTCTGTCCCCCAGTATTTGGAAGAGGGAGGTAGGAGTATCATAAGTTTAGGTGATTCTCTACTCCATAGACAGATCAAGGCCATCCTGGGTGACATCAGACTCTGTCTCAACAGAAAAGAAATCAGTTATATTTGAATAACAGAATATAACTACAAAATTATTCAGTGATCATGGGAGGGAAACAAATGGATGTTCTCAAACATGGATTGTTCAAAAGAAAGCCAAACATCTGAGTTGAGGGGCCCAGAAGAAAAGTATAGATAAACAGGGCAGATGACACTCCAAGAGAAAATGCCACAGGATATTTCCAGAATTGGTGGCAAACATTAAACTTGATGTAGAAATCACACTGAATCTCTACAATGAAAATAAAGCCACATCACCATTCTTTATTAGTTTGAGACCCAATCTTAATCTGTAACCCAGGCTAGCTGAGACTCACTATATAGCCTCGTCTACTGTGGGATAATGTTCTTGGACACTGTAAAGATGTCACCACATCAGTTTAATAAAATACTGATTGTCCAGTAGCCAGGCAGGAAGTATAGGTGGGACAGCCAGACTAGGAGAATTCTGTGAAGAGGAAAGACAGAGAGTCAATCACTAGCAGACAAAGAGGAAGCAAGATGAGAATGCCTTACTGAGAAATGGTACCAAGCTGCGTGGCTAAACATAGACAAGAATCATGGGTTGATATAAATTGTAAGAGCTAGTTAATAATAAGCCTGAGCCAATAGGTCAAACAGTCTATAATTAATATAAGCCTTTGTGTGTTTCTTTGGAACTGAATGCTTGCAGGACTGGGCAGAACAGAAACTTCTGTCTAAAGCAGCCCTATTACCTCATCCTCCCAGTGCTGAGTCTGGCTGAGCCCTCAGAGGGATTACAGGAATGAGCCACTATACAGAGCCACGCTTGCTCTGCTCAGAGGGATACTGCAGAATACCAAAGAGGGGGACTGCTTTAAAAGCATCCAGAGCACAACTGAGCCATATCTCAATCAGTGAATAGATATGATGGAGTATGTTCAGAAATACAGAGTGCTACTTAGTACTAAAAGCCAATGAGAAGACAGAGAAAACGGTGATGTATAGTGCTAAGTGAAGAAGTCTGAATGAAGAGGTTACATTCTATATGGATCTACTGGACTATAGAGGGAGAGAAAAGATCAGTGGTCACCAGGCTGAGCAGCCGTGTCTCAGGTTTCTACTGCCGTGATAAATACCATGGTCAAAAGCTACTGGGGAGAAAAGGGTTCATTTAACTTACCCTGCCACATCATAGTCCATCATCAAAGGAAGTCAGGGCAGGAACCCATGACAGGAACCTGGAGGAGAGCCTCTTACTGGCTTGTCCCTGCCATGGCTTTCTCAGTTTGTTTTCTTATAGCATCTAGGACCACCTGCCCAGAGGTGGCATCATCCACAGTAGGCTTGGCTCTCCTATATTAATCATTAATAAAGACAGTGCTCCACAGAAACTATAGACCAATCTAATAATGGGGGCCTTTTCCCAGCTGAAGTTCCTCTTCCCAGATGACTCTGGATGTGTGAAGTTGGAAACAAAACAAGTAGCACAAGCTGGAGAGGAATGGATTGAGGAAGATAGGACTTTTAGACAGCGGAACTATTCCCAGGGGATGCAAGGATGAAAGATGTGTGTCTACGTGTTTGCCAAATCCTTAAGGTCAGCAGAAGACTGACAACTGACGTCTAATCTAACTGGGGGCCTTGGGAGATAATGATGTAATGTACCACTGTGGAGAGGATGCTGATGGGGAGAGGTTGTCTATGGTAGGGGTCATGTGACAAGTGGGAGTGCTGTACTTTTAGCTTAATTCTGTTTTGAACCTAAAATTGGTTTAAAACTGGGCTTAATGGCATATGCCCATGCTTCCATCACCCGGGAGGCTGAGAATGAGGAAGATCAGGAGTCCAGGGTTATCTTCCACTACATAGTGAATTTGAGCTGTCTCAAAACGAAACAAAAATCGCTAATAAATAAAATTGCTACATCTGGTTGTGGGAGTCTTTGCTTGTAGTTCCAGCCCTGTGGGAGGAGAACCAGGCCTGAGGAATGGGTTCAAGGTTATCTTTGGCTTAGTAAGTTCAAAGCTTGCTTGAGCTATAGGAGCTGCCTAAAAAGACAAAAGCAAACAAACAAACAAAAACCAGAAATAGGGTCCATAAGGCTGGCTCAGCAGGTAAAGGTGTTAGCTACCAAGCCTGATGATATGAATTTGGTCCCTTGCATCCATGTGGTAGAAGGAGAGAAACAATTTTTATGTACTGTCCTCTGACCTTCACCCATGTTCTGCAGTATATGTGTGTGCACATGCACAAATAAAGTAACAATAACAACCACAAACACTGAGCAAGGGCTGGAGAGATTCTGTAGTTGTTCAAGTGTGTATTGCTCCTGCAGCATGAGGAACTGAATTAGGTTCAAAGCACAAGTGTCAGGTGCCCCTGAGGACACATTCAGGTGCTCATACCTACACACTGACACACCCATATGCACATAGTTTCGAATACAATAAAATAAAAATCTTTACTAAAACTTAAACTTTAAAAAATGAAAAACTTAGAAGAAAAAGATGACAAGGTAGATCAAAGGGGTCAGATGAGCTGAGTGTAGCGCTTCATGCTGTAGTCTGCTACTCAGGAGACTGAGTCATGAGGTTCAGGTCAGCCTAGGCCCTGTCTCCAACCAACCAATCAACACCAATAAGAGGGTAGGTAGAACATGTCCAGAGACACAAGTCAAATAATCAGCAAAAGAAAAAAACATAGCACACCTTTAATCGCAGCACTCAAGAGGCAGAGGCTGGTGGATCTCTGTGAGTTGGAGGCCAGCGTGGTCTACAGAGTGTGTTCCAGGACAGCCAGGGCTACACAGAGAAACTCTGTCTCAAAAACCTAACAAGGACTAATGATGTGCCTCATAAAATGCATCAGCACAGAGTTCTGAATGTGTACATGATGAAATCAATAATGAGTGCACAGACAAAAGATACAGAAATAAAAGGATCATGGAGTCTGTACAACTTTCCCCCTTTACTCGGGCAAATACTACTTAAAGACATTGTGGATAAAAACAACAATAACAGCAATATTTATCCTCTTCACCCCATTAATTATAGAATTTGGTAGTGTTTTACTTATACTCATGATATATGACTGAAAGCTCTGCAACGCTTTCACTTTATAAATCTGAAATTCTAAAGATCGAACAAAACTACACTAGTCTTTATCCACACAGTCACTGTTTTGTTTTTAACCTGATAATCTTAGATAGCACATGAGAGAATCAGAGTGTTTGTATTTTGTGACTTCTCTATTTCACTTTGTACAGTAGATCATTAAAGCTTATCTATAAAGTAAAAAAAAACTAACAAACTAAAATATTAGATGACAAGGTCTCACTGTGTAGCTCAGGCTAACTCCTTGACGTCACGATCCTCCTGAGGCAAGATAGCGAAATAGGAAAACTAAGGGGACATGAGAAACGAGTGCCCATCATTCCAGAATCTTGGACAAAGTCTTGGTTGAAGACTCTTGCCAGCTGAAAGTCCAGGATTTCAGCACAGTTAGTCAAATTTCCTGGCACGATTACCTACATAGAGACACTTTTGTTTTCAGAAAAGCATGATAAAATAGTGATGAACCATGCTTAAGGCCCAAGTACTGACCTTTGGGTACAAACGTACTCTCTCCCAGGCCTTTTTTTTTTTTGTGGAATATAGTTGAAGATGTGTTACATTCATTTCAGCTGTGGAATATTTGTTTAATGATGCAAAGATATGTTGCATTCTTTTATGTTGTATTTTTTTTCTTTTTAGCTCTGTAAATCTGTGCTACTTTTCCTGTCTAAAACAACTAATAAAGAGCTGAACAGTCAATAGGTAGGAGAGAGAAATAGGTGGGGCTGGTCGGCAGCAAGAATAAATAGAAAAAAGAGAAGAGCTTGGAGGAGGAGAGGAGGATGCCACGGATCAGCCGCCCAGCTACACAGCCATGGAATAAGAAGGAAAACAAGATTTATTAAGAGAGGTAAAAAGCCCAGATGCAAAACGTAAAGGGAAATGGAATAAAGTTAAGTTAGAAAAGCTACTAGACACAAGTCAAGCTAAGGCCAAGCATTCATAAGTAAGAATTAGTCTTCATGTATTTATTTGGGACCTGGTGGTGGGTCCCCAAAGAGTAAAAAAAAAAAATTAATCTACAGACCTGAACCTGAAATTTTCTGGTAATCTCACACAAATATAAACTTTTTTTTTTTTTAACAGCAAAAGTGTGACTTAACTCCCCACACGAACCATGGGACGCAGAGCTAAAATGTATCCCACTCTAAGACCCACCCTATGATCTCACTTAAATTCCCCACCGGGGCCAGCAGGACGGCTCAGTGGATGAGCGTGCTGTCCATGGATGATGATGAGCTCCATCCCCAGAACCCCCGGGCAGGGGAACTGACTCCTTAAAGCTGGTTCTGTCCTCCACACGTATATCCCGTGACATGTGTGCGTCTGCACATGACGTAATGCAATTTAAATTCCTTAGTAACTCCTCTGAGATGTCACTCTGGATGCTATCAGAATCTGTAAAGACACTTAAGGGAAACAGGATCTTTGGAGCGGTCCACGCCCACAATCCTGGATGTGTGCTTTCCTCTTAAGTGCCTCTAGGTTAACCCACGTGCTTAAGCCGTATTAAATCGCTTCTCAAAAAAACCTCCAGCTCCGCTTCCCATTGGCTTTCCTGAAAGCCTTTTCTGTGGGGCAGCCAAGAATTCAGACTTCAACCCAAGTGGCAGCCTCTGAACAGAACGCGGGTACTACGGGTGGCAGGCAGTGAGAAACTGTCTCTGGCTCCTCCCTGTCTCTAGGATTCTGGGGTGGTGTGCAGATACCTCTTTGTCTAGCTGAGCTGTTCTCATCACTTCTGGTACTCCCCGCCCCATACCAAGTCACTGTCCACTTCTATTGCTCAAGTTCCTTCCCAGCAGGAGACGTAAAACAATATCTTCCCCTCCCCCTCCTGAGGAGGTGCCAAGGACAAACAGAAGCACAGTCCCACCACACTTCACTCTGGGGAACCAATGAGTTCAGTAGGCTTCCTTCCAGAGCAGAGATGAGGGGTTATCTAGGGAGTGTGGGTTCTCCTGGCTCAAAAGGCCTCACTAGAACCTTTTCCCAGAAGGAATGAGGGCTTCCCATAGTTGCATAGTCGTTCTATAGCTGCATAGTTGTCTTCCTAGGCAGCATAGTCTTCCCGTAGCTTCCCCGAAGTTGCACAGTTTTAGAATCCCTCCCTAGTCTTCCCTGGCCTATACACCAGCCCTACCCACAGGCCGTGTGCAATTAGGGAGTTTCTGAATACCAGGTAAGGGTCTTATGACTCTCCCCACTCCTCTATGAAGGGATGTAAACAGTCAATCAGCTCAGCACGGATGGTCGTTAGCAAGTGGGCACTGCTGAACACCCAAAGACGGCAGTTTTTTGGCTCAGAGGGTACACCACTCTGCACAACCTCTCCTTTGGATGATTGCACTAACCTTCCTGAGGATCACCTCCTGCAGGAGCACGAAGAAGATTAATGAGCGAATGAATGAATGGATGGAAACCATGAACGAATACCAGGCTATGGCTGGCTTGTGGATAAGCTGAAGAGGCCATGTCTTATTTGGGAAAGGAAGTGTTTGGGGGCATGAAGTACTGTGGGAGGAAGGTGGCATTTTGATTCTTTTGGTTAAGTCTATTTCTCGGGCATCATGCTACAGCAAGGTGGAAGTGGCAAAGGGATAACTCTTTGCCATCCTAACATCCCATCCCTTAACTAGAATTCACTTAATATATATTTTATTTTTTAAGGATTTATCCATTTTATTTCATGTGTGTTTTGCCTGCATGTATGTATTATGTGCACCACATGCATGCCTGGTGTCCTTAGGGATCAGAAGAGGGCATCAGATCCCCTAGAGCTGGAGTCACACATGGCTGTGAGCCACCACCACTGAGGATGCTGGAACTCAAATCCAGGACCCCTGCAAGAGCGCTAAGTACTCTCAACCTCTAAACTATCTCTCCAGCCTCCCAATATTTTCACCATCCACTTTGGTCTCCCTTCTCAGTTGTTTAGACTCGATTTTCCAGCCTGTATTGTGCATCTGACTAGGGAATGGGCTTTCACTTTAGGATTCACACCATTTCCTCCTTAAGTCAGCAAAAGCCCCTGAGCTAAGTTCAATTGAATTTCTCCACTGCGTTAATGAGAAAACTACGGTTTACAGAGGCCATATTAGTTTTTGTTGCCGCTTTCACAAAACACCATAAAGCTAATGGCTTTAAACAATATATCCATATTATCTTACAGTAATGGAGGTCAGAGTTTGAAATGGGTCTCTCTGGACTGAAATCAGAACTGCTCTTTTTAGGGGAAGATGGGCATGTATTAGGTACGGTTTCCTAGAGGAATCTGGTGTGTGTGTGTGTGTGTGTGTGTGTGTGTGTGTGTGTGTGCATTGTATGGATGCATTTGCGAATAACTACTAAAGAAGATCTGGATTGGAAGCTTGTACATGTGTCTGTGTATTATGCGTGTGCCTGGTGCTGAGGCCAGAAGACGATGTCAGGTCCCCTGGAACAAGGCAGTTGTGAGCAGCCATGTAGGTGCTGGGAATTGAACCTAGGTTCTCTGGAGGAACAGCTAGTGCTCTTAACGGCTAAGTCATTTTTCCAGCCCCACGTTACTCTATTTTTTGAGACACGGTCTTACTCCTTAGCCTAGACTAGCCAGGTTGTTTCTGTAGCCTTACACTTGTAGCAGTTCTCCTGACTCTGCCTCCAACAGGCAAAACACCAAGCCCGGATACAGCCCATCAATTTTCATCCCTAATTCTGTGTTTCCTGTACATGAGCATGAAATGGTGTTGGGATAATTTATTATGGCTTACACAAGAAACCCCCCCCCCCCCAGCTTCCCTCTACCCTTTATTTCACAAGCTGTCGTGAAATCTTCTATTACAATTTGGCTTCCTTCAGTATGCTGTTGATGCTAGAGTCTGAGGCCAGCTGGCTCGGGTTCAGACCCCAAGAAAAGCTATTAATTTGCAGTTTGGTTTTGGAATGTTTTTTCAAAGGATAGAATCTCCTATGTAGCTCTGGCTGGCCTGGAACTCTCAATGTAGACCAGGTTGACCCACAAGATCCTCCTGACTGTCCCCTGAGAGATGAAACTAAAGGTATATGTCTCCACCCTTGGCTTGGGTAGGTTATTAAAGCTCTTTGTGCCTCTGTTTCCATAGCTATAATGTGAGGGAAATAACAGAACAAGGATAAAAAGTCATTATAATTGCAATGCATAACCACAACCATTTTTGCATTTTCCTGAGGGCTGTTTGCACTGCCTTTCCAGATTGTTGCTTTCTCTCTCTCTCTCTCTCTCTCTCTCTCTCTCTCTCTCTCCTTCCCTTCCCTCTCCCATTCTTCCTGCCCCATTCCCATTTCTTTCTTGGTTTTTAGAGCCGGGATCTCATTATGTCGCCCTACTTGTCCTGGACCTTGCTGAGCCCATGCTGGGCTAAAACTTGGGGTGATTCCCTCACCTCTGTTTCTCATGTGTCTGGATTACAAGCATGAGCCACCGTCATGCCCAGCCCAAACTGCCTTTTTCCCCTTTTGGGTTTGGTTCTCAGTATTAAGAAAAATCCCCCCAAATTCTGGTTTCCTCATATGCCTATATACTCAGCCTGGGGCCAGAGGTGGGCCAGGTGCAGGCAAAGGGAACAGAATTTGCAAAAGTGATCTTTAGAGCTTAGGCTGTGGTGGCCCTGCAAAGGGGCAGCTGCTCAGCCAGGCCCCAGTCAGGTCCCTGTGGACCACTCTGAAGGTCAAGTCCTCGGTTCCACACTGTGATCTAGGCTTTAGTGAAACCACCAAACTAGACGTCTCCATGTGTAGGAAGGAAAGTTTATTTGGGGAATCAAACTTGTTGGCTGAGAGGACAGTGGGTAGCTGCAAGAGTCTTGTCACCTTGTCAGTTTTAAGGGGACAGAGAGCAGCAGCAGGAGAGGAGCAGCTAGGACAGTCTGGGAGTTAGCACAGGCTGTTTGAGTTCTTAGGGAACTAGAGGCTGTTGTCAGAGGTAGTTGACAATTGGGGCAGATAAGGGAAGTAGTGGCTTCCTCTTAAACAGAAACCTGCCTTAGGAGAGGCTCGCTGAGTTCAGGTTTCTGTTTATACAATAACAAGCTCCTGTTTGTCCAGTCAGAGTTCTTCTGTTGAGGACATCATTTTGGTGTCTGCCTTTAAGGTCTCACATTGTACCTAACTGATGCCACTGCAGACTGCCTCCAGGGAACAGGGACTTTTAACCTCTTTCTCCGTGGTCACCTAGTGAGGCTGCCAAGTAGGAAACATTCCTGTCACAAGGAAAGGAAGGTTCAGCAGATGAGAAGTGTCCCATCCCCAATGGCCACAGCATTGACAGGGAGGTGTAGTGGCCCATTTTCTCAGGGTAAGCTTCACAACCAACTTGATCCTTTAAAAAGCTGTGTTCATTTTATAACAATTTTTGGAGACTATGCCGTCTCTGTAGCATCAGTGTATATCTCTTTTTAAAAAAGACATTAGGGCAGGATGGGCAGGGGGCAGGACCTTCAATCCCAACATTCAGAAAGGTAGATCTCTGTGAGTTCCAGGCCAGCCATGAGTTTTAGGACAGTTGGAGCTACCTAGTGAGACTGTCTCAAGAAAAATAAAGAGAAGACTAGATAAGAAGACCTTGGGGCTGGAGAGTGCAGCCCAGAGGCTGTAGTAGTAGGAGCGGCGGACTGAGTCCCCGCACCCGGCCGCCTGAACGGCTAGCTTTACCCGAAATAATTACACGGAAACTGTATTCTTTTAAACACTGCCTGACCCATTAGTTTTAGTTTCTTATTGGCTAGCTTTTACATATTGATCTAACCCATTTCTATTAATCTGTGTAGCCCACAAGCTGGCTTACCAGGAATGATCTTAACCTGCGTCTGTCTGGAGTGGGAGAACCATGGCGACTCCTTGACTCAGCTTCTTTCTCCCAGCATTCCATTCTGTTTACTCCGCCTACCTAAGGGTTGGCCTATCAAATGGGTCTAGGCAGTTTCTTTATTAATAAGAAATCACTCCCACATCAAGAGGCAGAGTGTTTCCTTTCCTTTTTTTGTTTTTTCCAGACAGGGTTTCTCTGTGTAGCCCTGGCTGTCCTGGAACTCACTCCGTAGAGCAGACTGGCCTTGAACACAGAGATCCACGTGCCACTGCCTCTGAGTGTGTGTGCCACTACCACCAGGCTAGGGCAGAATACTTTCTGTCATACACGTCCCTAGCACGACCACCCAAACTATAAAAACATTCTTGGATCAGGTATAGATTTGTGTAAAGACTGGAGACTGTTCAGAGAGGTACCAAACACCATTCAAAATCCTACTAATTATTGTGTTTTAAGATGGGGTTTAACTATGTATCTCCTGCTGGCCTAGAACTCTATCTGCTGTCAAGGCCAGTCTTGAACTTGCGACCTCCTGCCTTAGCTTCCCAAATGCTGGAATTATGGGTAAGTGCTACTATGCCTGGATGTTAACCTTAGGCTATTCAGGCATGGTGGCTCAGGTCTTTAATTCTAAAATCTCAGCTTGGAGGGAGGCTAAGGCAGGAAGGTCAGAAGTTCAAGGTCATTTTCAGCTACACAGTGTTTGAGGCCAGCTTAGGGTATACAAACCCTGTTGAAAAATCATAAATAATCCTCTCCAAAACCAACAAACAGAAACTAACCTTATGCTAGTATGTCACATTTTTCTAAATAGCAACAAACTGATATTGGTGTATTTCAATTAATCTAAGTTATTCTGATTTTCCTCAAGTCTTCTTTCTGATCTGGGGTCCCATTCAGAATACTGAATTTCATTTAAGCTTTCATGAATCCCCAAGCTGTTTAGTCCACGAGACTGAAGTCCCAATCTAGTGTTAGAGCCCTGGAGGATTCCTATAAAGCTGCTGGTCTTCGTCTTTAATCTACATTGGAATCCTGAAGAAATGGGTTCTAATACTAGCACAGGAATGCCTCAGCTACAGGATAGACGAGCTTGCCACCAAGCATGAGATCAAGCAGACAAAAAAACAAAGGCTTCCTTCTTCCATGTCCTTTTATGTGGGCTACCCACCAGAAAAAGTGTGGCCCATATTTAAGGTGGGTCTTCTCACTTCAAATGATCTGATCAAGAAAATATCCGACAGGTATACCATCAGTTTGGGTTTTAGTTGACTCCAAATATAGACACGTTGACACTCAAGATCAGCCAGCACGGTGATCCTGATGCTGGACTTGGTCACCTGTCCCCTTCTAGGCTTTTACACAAGGTTTTCCCAGTAAAGTAACTTTCGTTCTTGACATGGTAGTGTATGCCTGTAACCCTAGCCCTAGAGAGGCTAATACCGGAGGATTGTGGGAAAATGGAAACAAGCCTGGTCTGAACGGTGAGTTCCAGGCCAACCTGGGCTGCAAGGTGAGACAAACAAAAGGGGCTGGTACGAGGCTCAGTTGGTGGAGTGTCATCTAGCCGGTCCAAGGTCCTGGTTTTGATTGCCTGTGGTGGTATATGCCTGTAATCCCAGCACTTGTAATTAATAGGCCCCCAGACCTTAGCAAAACGGACACAAGGATGAAAGCATCAGTCAGGCCTTGGAATCCAGTGCATTGACAGCGCTAGCTGCTAAAACTAGAACAAAGACTTAATCCATCAAAGTGCACAGTTCTGGGAAAGTCCCTAGATGCACTAGCCTTGCTTTTTGGCTTCTGTAGTTCTGCCTCTGGCTAAGTGTTCTTGCTAACTGAGGTGTGTCCACCCAGAGGTGGGGTTTGTGTTTAAAAATCTCACCCTGAGAAAGGCCCAGGAGCTGCACTTGGGTCCCAAACACCCAGTGTAGTTTGTTGGCCAGTTGATAAAGACTTTCTATTGTCTGTCTGAGTGGTCTTCTCTGGCAAATACCTCACAAGATTTCAAGGTGTAGACAGGGAGACCAGAAGTTCAAGGTTACCCTTGGCAGTATAACAGATCTGGAACCAACCTAAGCGACAGTATACTCTGTTTTAAAAATAAATAAACCTCCAAGCAAATAAAAAGGTGCTTTCCCGGCTTCCACACTGGAAAGACCCACTGGTCCAGCCCACCTGATCTATCACCTTGAGGGATATGCCTGTTTCTCAGGACTGTGGTAACCAGATACCACACTAGTGGAAAAATTTGTTCTCGTGGTTCTAGACAAAGATGAAACCCTTTCAAAAATACCCCTACCAAAAAAAATTTGTTTTTCCTGAAGTTTGAAATGTTTGTATATTTACTTATTAATATTTTCCATTTTCAGCCGTTTCTTTCACTATTGAACTATCTTACCTTCTTTTGAGGCAGTGTTCTCTATTCCCACTGTGGCTCTGGTACACTGTGAGGACTGGAATTAAGGCATGCGCCACCACCTGGCTCTCATTTTCGAGACAGGGTTTCTCTGTAGCTTTGGAGCCTGTCCTGGAACTAGCTCTTGTAGACCAGGCTGGCCTCGAACTCACAGAGATCCGCCTGCCTCTGCCTCCCGAGTGCTGGGATTAAAGGTGTGCGCCACCACCGCCTGCCGTCAGTTAAGCTACACAGTTTGGCTTGCCTGTTTTGACATCTCTTTTGGTTTTTCTTTGGCTATGAAGGGAGCAACCTTTACTGAAGGTATAATTTAGCTCTCTTACCAGACTTTTAGGGTAGAAGCCCTCTGACGCGGCTAGTCTCCACAGACTAGGCACAGCCAGCCACCCTAACACACAATTAAAGAAATAAGTCGTGGTGAAGGACACAGAAAGGAGGTAGCGTGTCCACACTGGGAAGAACAGATAAAGGGACTCAGTGACCTCACGTCTGTCCTCGAGGGGTTCTCAGGAACTTTGGGAGCTTTAAGGTAAGGCAAACTGAGGTGGGTGGGATATGCACAGACAATAGACCCCGAGATTGCTGAGACTCTCTGGGGTCACTTCCTTTCTGGTTCCGGAAGGAATGTTGAAATTAATGCTGTAGGTACCTGTCAGGGCAGCAGGGGAAGGGGGAGCGATAAGCTCTGGAGAAGCTGCAATCTGGCTGTCATGGCTACTGTCCTGGTGGAGTGGGTGGGGATCTGTCCTTCAATGCTCACTGATGTTTGGGGGTTTTAGTCCCTTGTCGTAAACACTTTTATCCATGAGTTCTGTTGCTCACGGAATCCAAGGTAACTGCAGCAGAGAGTGACTCAGTGTGCTACTTTTCTGGTTGCTGTGACAACATTCCTCACAAAAGCAACTCAAGGAAGGAAGGGTTCATCTTGTCTCATAGTTTGCGGCTGCGTCCATCATGTCGGGGAAGGCGTGAGGTGTCTGGTCACATTGCATCCACACTCAGGAAGCAGTGAGAGGTGAGCACTGGTACCAATTTTGCTTTCTCCACTTCATTCAGTCTAGGACCCAGGCCACAGTTAGGATGAGTCTTCCCTTCTCAGTCCAGTGTGCAGACTTCAAGAACATGCCCGTAGGTCAGACCTCAGCTCTGTCTGGGAACTTCACCAGAGGCCATTCTCCTGCTGGGAGCCATAAGGATCAGCCCTGGGAGCAAGCCTCTCAGGCTGCAGTAGTCTCTTAGCTGGTTTTATTATTTCCTGGGTGGTTTTAGGTGCTGTCAAGTTTGCAATTATTAACCACCTTCCGGGGGTAAAAATGTAGGGCACAATAGAGCTGCAGTGCTAGGAATGGTGGTGCATGTCTCAAAAAACAAACAAGCAAACAAAAAGAATTAAAGATAGGTTTTTTTTTAATCTTCTGTGTGAGAGTTTTGCTTGAATGTATATATGTGCACTATTTGTGTTTCTGTTGTCTGAGGAGGTAAGAAGGGGGCTGCAGATTCTCTGTAGTTGGAGTTACAGATGTTTATGATCCACCATGTGGGTTCTGGGACCTGAATCCTTTTTTTGCAAGAACAAGTTGTCAGGCGGTGATGGCACATGCCTTTAATCCCAGCACTCGGGATTAAAGAGAGGTAGAGACAAGTGGATCTCTGTGACTTCGAGGCCAGCCTGGTCTACAAGAGCTAGTTCCGGGACAGCTAGGACTGTTACACAGAGAAACCTTGTCTCAAAAAAAAAAAAAAAAGAAAGAACAAATGTCCTTAACCACTGGGCCACCTCTCTGGTGCCCGAAGTTCCCTTTTTGTGTAGCTTCTTCCTCTTTGGGATTCTGACTCTACCTTCTCAGACTTCCTGAATTCTGGTTTCTTTCTTCTCCACTCCCTGAGACTGTCATGGTCTGCTGAGGACAATTCTTCCTGATCAGGTTCTAGGATCCAGCTAAGTAGGAATTTAGGGCCATAAAGAAGCTCACCGCTTATTTCAGTTCTCTCTGGGGTCCTGGAGCCATGTTGGCTTTGTGGAATAGGCAAGGACAGAAGTTAAATGTGTTCTGTCCAGCTGGACTGGGAAAGGCGGGAGAGGAAAAGGTTTTTTGTTTATTTTGTTATTTTTTTTTTGTTGTTTTGTTTTGTTTTGTTTTTCGAGACAGGGTTTCTTTGTGTAGCTTTGGAGCCTGCCCTGGCACTCTCTCTGTAGACCAGGCTGGCCTCGAACTCACAGGGATCCACCTGCCTCTGCCTCTCGAGGCTGGGATAAAGGGGTGTGCCACCACTGCCCAGCTTGAGAGGAAAAGTTTTAAAATTATACATATTTATACGACAATGATGATATGTATCGGTGTTTTTCCTTTATTTATGCTTGTGCACCCTGTTTATGCCTAGTGCCCCGGAGGCCGAAAGATCCCAGAACTGGTGATACAATCAAGAGCCACATGGGTGCTGAGATTTAAACCCAGTCCTTCTGGAAGATCAGCCAGTACTCTTAACAGAAGAGCTATCACCCTCGCTCCTATATTTTTAATCGTGTGTGTGCATATGTATCTGAGGGTACGATTGTGCACATATGTTTGCACATGGCCTTCAGAGGCCAGAGCAGGGCACAAGACCTCCTGGAGCAAGAGTTGCAGGCAAGCATGAGCCACTGATGTGGGTGCTGAGAACTGAACCAGGGTTCTCAGGAAGAACAACAGGTGCTTAACCCCTGAACCATTCCTCCAGCCCCCAACATAGTTTTTAAAGTTCGGTTTGGAAGCGGAAGACCTCACCTTCGCTATTTCCTTCGCCTCATCTTTCTTCCACTCCAGTGCCGCCTTCTCTTCCTGCCGCCTGTCCATCCAGATGTGGCCTGTAGATCCAGATGTGGCCTGTCCATCCAGATGTGGCACTCTCCGCTGCCCTTCAAGCACCACGCCTGCCTGCCTGCCACCATGCTTCCCACCATACCGAGAACAGATGTTCTTCATCTGGATTGTAAGCCAGTCCTAGTGAAATATTTTCCTTTGTAAGAGTTGCTGTCACCAGGTGGTGGTGCCCGCTCATGCCTTTAATCCCGGCACTCAGGAGGCAGGGAAGGGCAGATCTCTGTGAGTTCAAGGCCAGTCCAGTCCACAGAGTGAGTTCCAGGATAGTCAGGGCTGTTACACAGAGAAACCCTATCGAGGAAGAGAAAAAGAGTTGCAGCGGCCCTGGTGTCTCTTCACAGCAATAGAAACCTAGCTAAGAGTGTGGAAGACGTGAGGTGTCTGGTCACATTGCGTCCACACTCAGGAAGCGGTGAGAGGTGAGCGCTGGTGCTAATTTTGCTTTCTCCACTTCATTCAGTCTAGGACCCAAGCCACAGTTAGGACAAGTCTTCCCACCTCAATCAGTCCAGCCTGCAAAGTTCACAGATGTGCTCAGAGGTTGGTCTCCGATGTGCTTTTTATTATCTTCCTGGGTGATTTTAGGTGCTGTCAAAATGGCAGTTAGTAAGCATCCTCACTGTCCATGTTAGAGTTTCTATTGCTGTGAAGAGACACTGTGACCACGGCAACTCTTAGGAAGGAAAATATTTAACTGAAGGGGCTCCCTTACAGTTTCAGGGTTCCAGTAGACTATCGTCATCATGGCAGGGAGTGAGGTGGCACGCAGGCAGATGTGGTACTGCAGGGGCACTGGGAGTCCTACATCTTGCAGGCAATAGGGAGTCGTCATACAGGGTGGTATCCTGAGCATGGGAAACCCCAAAGCCTGCCCCCACAGCGACACACTTCCTGCAACAAGGCCATACTCACTTCAACAAAGCCATGCCTCCTAATAGTGCTCTTCCCTGTGAGATTCTGGGAGCCAATTACATTCCAACGACCACACCCAGGAAGAAATTGCAGGCCAAAGCAGAACTGGAAGTGCTAGGTGTGGTACCTGTTGTAGTTTTCGCAGTTGGAAAGCAGGAGGTCACAAGTTCAAGGTCAGCCTGCTCTGCAAAGCTAGGAATTGGGTACAGAACTAGGAATGTAGGGGGAAGGGGTTTGCCTAGACTAAGGGGGGGATCAAAATTCTTTGAATTTTGGGCTGTGGGTTATTAGTGAGCTTAATTATTTCAGTTTTTTCCTCTTCTAGTTTCACCCCTAAACTCTCTATCTTCTCCCCCTCTTATCTCTGTGTGGAAATGATCAGGGGGCTTCTTCTGTCGTGGCGAGCCCTACTCGAGCAGTCTCCCTCTACAGGCCTGGCTTCAATAATTCAGAAAGTTAGCCTTTCACAACCTTCTGTCTTTTCCTTTCCATTCATCAATTAATTCTCCTCCTCCTATTAGCTGAGACTGTCTTACTACCTAGCCCAGGCTGAACCTCTTTCTGCTGCCTCCCACATGATGGAGTTAAAAGCACACACCAGTACCACAAGATTTAAGTGTCTTTTAACTTTAATTTGCACATAGTAACTGGACACGCTTGTGGATAGGCGTGGTAGCACAGCCTAGTGAGTAACAATCCGGTCAGAATAACTAACATTTCCATCACCTCAGATGCCACAGTTGTTCGTTGGGAAATTCCAAATCCTCTCCATTTAAAATCCTTAGTTATTCTAGGTAAAACCTACTATCTGTTGGTTGATTCAACACTGCTGAGAGCATGACAGAATTCTGGCTTGCTTTACTGCTGTCTAGATAAAGCATGCATAACCCTGTCAGTTCTGAAAGCAGATACATCCACCGAAGAAGGCACCTGTGTGAACCCGGAAGTAGGTGTCAACTACAGCAGCTTCCCTTGCCATTGACTCAGACTGGAAATGCCGTGTGTTCCGTGGGAGAAAGGACATATAAATGACAGGATGCCCATAAAACAGCGTATTGTGCAATGGTAAGAACGAAGGACAAAAGTAACTACACCCGGGGCTGGAGAGATGGCTCAGTGGTTAAGAGCACAGGCTGCTCTTCCAGAGGTCCTGAGTTCAATTCCCAGCAACCACATGGTGGCTCACAACCATCTGTAACGAGATCTGGTGCCCTCTTCTGGAACACAAGCATACATGGAGGCAGAAGGTTGTATACATAATAAAAATAAAAAAATCTAAAATTAAAAAAAAGTAACTACACCCCCGTGGCTGAACCTTGAATATTTTGTATTGAGTGAAGGAAGACTGACCCCCAAAGCAGGAACATCTTCCCAACATAAGGAACCAGGTGACTGACCAGAGAAGGACAGGGAGGAGGGCCTGACAAGCAGGGGCCTTGTAGGGCTACTGACACATGGGCAGCGTTTTGGATGTGTGCTGGGTCCTACGGGTGGTTCTACTATATTGCATTGTTATTTGTGTGTTGTTAGTGGTTTGTGCCCTTTGTGCCGTCTGCTATTTCTCACAACAGAAAAGGTGAGTTCCAGGCCAGCTAGAGGTACACTGTGGGAGTCTTTCCTAAAAACAATACAAACCAGTGGTGGTGGTGGTGCATGCCTGTAATCCCAGCACTGGGGAGGCAGAGGCAGGAGGATCTCTGAGTTTGAGGTCAGCCTGGTCCACAGAGTAAGTTCGGGGCAGCTAGGTGTACACAGAGAAACCTTGTCTGGAAAAATAAAGTGGAAAAAACAAAAACCAAAAAACCCCTAAAACCTAAACTATTTTAGTTATTTTAGGGTGTGTAGTGAATGAATTTGTATTTCCCTTCCTGTCATTGTAATAAACACCATTTCCACAGTGACGTCTAGAAGGAAGAGTTTGTTTTATGGCTCCAGCGAGGTTAGGGTTTGTAAGGTAGGGAGACATAGTGGTTGGAACAGGAAGCTGAGGGGCCATATGTCAACCCCAAGCACAGAGCAGAGAGAGCAAACTGGAAGTAAGGAAGCAAACTCTCAAAGCCCGCCCCCAGCAGTAACTTCCTCCAGCAAGGCTGGAGCTCCTGCACCTTCCCAGACAGCACCAACCACTCAGATGCCACAGGTCCACTGGGGATAGTTTTCATTTAGATTATTGCACCTAATTAGTAGGAAGTAGCTTTTTCATTTTGTCTTTATCAACTTGGATTTTCTCTTTTCTGAAATGTTTCTATTTTGTCCATTTATTTATTGGGTTACCTGTCACTTTGGTGGTTCTAACGTTTGTTCTGAGGAAAGGCTTTCCCTCTCTCTCAGTCTGTTTTTAATGAATATATAAAAATAAGTTTTATGATGATGCCTTTGTGTGTGTGTGTATCCTCTCTTCCTCCCTCCCTCCCTCCCTCCCTCCCTCCCTCCCTCCCTCTCTCTCTCTCTCTCTCTCCCTCTCTCTCTCTCTCTCTCTCTCTGTGTGTATGTGTATAGTCTCAGGAATTACAGGCTAGCCTCAAACTTGGTATATAGCAAGGAATAACCTTGAACTTCTGATTCTTCTGCCTCAACCTTCCTGGTGGTGGAATGACAGGTGTGTGCCACCACGCCCAGCATGTTAAGTGTGAGGAATCAAATCCAGGGCTTTTGCTTTTAAGGCAAACACTCCACCAATTGAGCTTCATCTCCAGTCCCTCATTGTGACATCAAAACACAGTCATAATGTGTACTGTGCTCATATTCACCCCCCCTCACGACCCACCCTCTACCTTCCCCTCTTCTGTTAGATGCCCTCCCAACAGCACACCTTCCACTTTCCTGTCATGGGATCTCACTCTATAGCCTTTGGCTGGCCTGGAACTTCACAGAGATCTGACTCTATGGGTCCTCTCAAGTGCATGGTTTTAGATGTAAGTATGTATTTATATTTAGAATCCACATGTGAGAGAAAGCATGTCATGTTTGTCTTTCTGGCTTACTTCATTTAGCAGGGTAATTTTCATTTCCATCTACTTTCCTGATAATTACCCAATTTCACTTTTTTTCCCCACTTTTATTTTTGTTTAGATAGACAGAGTCTCTCTATGTAGCCATGACTGGTCTAAAACTTACTATGTAGCTCTTCGGTGATCTTCAGGTGATCCTTCTGCGTCCCCGTTCTAAGTGCACATGCCTAGTATAATACTATTACACCTCTCTCTCTCTCTCTCTCTCTCTTTAGATACAGGGTTTGTCTTTTTAGCTCTGGCTGTCCTGGTACTCACTCTGTAGACCAGGATGGCCTATAACTCAGAGATCTGCCTGTCTCTGTGTTCCGAGTGCTGGGATTAAAGGCATGCACCATCACCTGGCAAATATTGCTATTCTTTGCGACTAAATAAAACTATTACGTATGTCTGTGTGTATCTCACATTCTTTATGTATGTATGTGTTGATAAATACCTAGTTTGGTTCCACCTATTGGCCATTCTGAATAGTGAAGCATTAAACACCGGTGCACAGGTATCTCTGTGGTATGTTGATATGATGGCTAGTTTTATGTCAACTTGACCCAAGCTAAAGCCATATGAGAGTAAGGAACCTCAATCGAGAAAATGCCTCCATAAGATGAGGCTATAGATATAGGCAAATCTCTAGAGCATTTTCTTAATTAGTGATTGATGTGGGAGGACCCAGCCCATTGTGGGTGGTGCCAGCCCTGACTTGTGGCACTGGGTGATATAAGAAAGTAGACTAATCAAGTCGTGAGGAGCAAGCCAGTAAGCAGCACCCCTCCATGACCTCTTTATCAGCTCCTGCCTCCAGGTTCCTGCAAGGTTTGAGTTCCTTCCTTGGCTTCCCTCAGTGGACTGTGACTCATGATATGTCAGCCAAATAATCCCTTTCCTCCCTAAGATGCTTTTGGTCATGGTGTTTCATCATAGCAATAATAACCGTAACTAAGACAAGCTGATTTAGAGCTCTTTAGATATAAACTCAAGAGTGGCACAGCTGGCGTATGATAGTTCTATTTTTAGATTTTTGAGTAATCCGTGCTAACTACATTCTTGCCAGCCATGTAAAAGACTTTGCATCCTTGACAGTATATTTTCCCATGCTGGGATATGAACCTAGGGCCCCATGCATGCTAGGCTCTACCTCCAAAT
Organism: Microtus pennsylvanicus; assembly: GCF_037038515.1. NCBI lineage: Eukaryota > Metazoa > Chordata > Mammalia > Rodentia > Cricetidae > Microtus > Microtus pennsylvanicus. The sequence continues at coordinate 24,426,806 of NC_134581.1, read as the reverse complement.
TATATTTCCAGCCCATTTGACAGTATTTTCCCCCTGTTGATAGCCATTGTGAGTAGGGTAAGGTACAATCTCAATGTCACTTTGTTTTGCAATTCCCTGACAGCTTATTCATCTATCTGGAGGCCGCTTTTACTTCTTGTGAGACGATCTGTTCAAGCCACGTGCCCATTTATAAATGATTCTTTTTTGATGTCTAATTTTAACTTTTTTGAATATTCTAGATGTTCCTGTCAGACAGTATGTTAGTTTTGTTTCCTGTTGCTGTGTTATCGTACTCTCAGAAAAGCAACTTAGGGGAGAAGGTACTTCTCTCACAGACCCAGGTTACGGGTGAGTCACAGCAGCAGGGGCTTGAGCTGACTGGGGGACATTCTGTTCACGGTTGAGACGCATGCATGTTTGTGTTCAGTTCACTTTCCACACTAGACACCTAGACAGCTCAGGAGCCCCTGTCTGGTGCCACCTGAAGTAGGTGAGTCTTCTCACTTCAGCTAATAAATATAATCAGCCTAATTCCTGACAGACAGGCCCCCAGGCCAGCCTGACCTAGCAGTCTCTTATTAAGACTCTCTTCTCAGGTGATGACCCATGGTTGTCAACACCTAGGGCTAACCATAAAAAGTAGATAGCTGGAAAGAATTTCTGTAGTCTGTGTTCATTCTAATCAGAATTGCTTTAGCTATCTGGAGTCATTTGTGGGTCCATACAAATTTTGGATTTTTTTTCCTTTTCTATGAAGAATGCCATTGGGATTCTATTATTTTACTTTTTCTTTTTTGAAAATTATATATTATTATTGTTATTATTATTTGGGTGGCTTTTTTTTGAGACAGGGTTTCACTGTGTAGCCTTGGCTGTCCTGGAACTTGCTCTGTGGTCGATCAGAGTGGCCTCAAACTCATAGAGATCTGCCTGCCTCTGCGTCCTGCATGCTAGCATAAAAGGCATGCACCACTACTGCCTGGCTAAAATTGTATTTTTAGATAGAGTCTCATGTAACCCAAGGTAGACTTGGCTCACTGTGTAGTGAAGGATAACTCTGAACTTTGGATCCTCCTGCCTCTATCCCCTGAGTGCCAGGAATGCAGGCATGCACCACCACGCTCGATTTGTGCCGTTTTGGAGACTGAACAGGACAGTGTACACTTCCGGCGAGCACTGTGTGAACTGAACTCCATTCCCAGCTCCTCCTATATTACTTCTGATGACACAGTAACTTCCACAATATCTGGTTTGCTGATTCACAAATAAACACAGATATTTCCATCTTTTAGTGTCTTATTTGATGTCTTTCACCGATTCCTTAAATTTTCATTTCAAGGCTGTTCATCTCCTGAGGTTTGCTTATTCCCAGGTATTTATTTCTTCTTGAGGCTCTTGGGAATAGGATGGTTATTTTGAGACAGGGTCTCTCTAGGTAACCCCAGTTGGCCTGGAACTCTCTTTGTAGACAGAGATCTGCCTACCTCTGCAGCCCTAGTGCTGGGATTTACTATACCAGGCTAGGGTTGCATTCATACTTTTAACTGTGGACCTTCCTTTGTTGTATTTAGGATTCCTTTAAATGTTTCTGCAGAACTGGCATAGTGATCACTTTAGTCTGTGGTTATCTCGGGCGGTTTTCATTTGCCCATCAATTTTACAACCTACTTTTACCAGACATAGTAATTCCGTGGGGTCAGTTATTAAGTTCAGGGCATATCTCATTCTGTGTGTTCCTGAGCTTAAGATTTCCGGAGAGAAGTCTAATGTTATTCTTCAGCGTTTGCCTCTGTGCGTTTAAAAAGGCCTTTAAAACATTGGTCATCTATTTTAAGTCATATTTTTTTAGTATACAGTTGTATGTAAAGTTCTCTTTTGTTTGTGTCTATTTGGGACTCTGTCTCCTGTGTTTCAATGTCCATGTCTTTCCCCAAGCTTGAATAATTTTCTGCTGTAATTTATCTAATTGTCTGTGCCTTTGGTTTTGTATCCTAGCACCTCTTGTACCCGATGGGTTCTTAGGTTTGGTCACATCCCCAGGGTTCTGAAAGATGTGTTCATATTTGTTTACTTTTCCCCCATGATTTGTCTCAAAATACGATTTTCCCTGTTGCACGCTCCATCGCGAATCTGCATCCCTCTGCTGATCTAGCCTACTGGTCATGCTGGCCACTTTGTTTCTATTTGATGTAGGTTTTCTTTTCCCAAATCTATTTGTTTTTCAAAATATGGATTTTATTTTTGTCCATGCTACTGAAAATTCTCATCCATGTTACTGACTTCGTCATCTACTGTATCAGTTGACTTCTTTCCTCCATTTCATCGCTTTTTGTTTGCTTTTTGAGACAGGTTTTTCTGTAGCCTAAGCTGGCCTTGGACTCTTTGTATAGTTAAGGGCGACCTTGAATTTACGATTCTCTTGCTCTCACCCTCCGAGTACTGGATTATAGGCATATAGCGCCATGCATGTTTTTATGTGGTACTGAAGATTGAACACCAGAGCTTTGTGCAAGCTAGGCAAGCATTTAACCAACTGAGCGACATTCCAGGCTGTCAACTGGAGGCTTTAATCCTCTTTGAGGCCATTGATCATTTTGAAGACTAGTTGTTTTTGTTGTAGTTGTGGGTGTTTTGAGATAAGATCTCACTATGTAGCTGGTTTTGAATTTGTAGCAAGCCCCGTGCTGGGGTTATACAACTAGACTTTTAGATTTCTGTATGGCATGTCTACAATTTCATTATCTTTGAATTCCTACTGCGACAGATTTCAGGCCTAGTAGAAACTGAATCCACACCAATATGCTGCTTTTCATTAAAAACAAAACTGAAACATGAGTCACCAGTCAAATCAAAACTGCGTTCCCACAGTGCGATCACAGGAAGATGTAATCAAACTGTCCTCCTGGCGTGTGCCGAGCTGCCCGAGACTGGGGGAAAGAATCACAGGCTTTGATTCTAATAGCTAGAGTTCAACACGACATGTTTTTGTGTTTTCTTAAAATTGTTGTTTTGGATGTGTTGCAAGACGTCTTTGTACCAGATAAAATATGGCCATTAAAAGAAAAAAATATAAACAAACCACAGCCTCCAAAGACTTGAAACAAAAGCAGCAGAGTTTAATGTCCCTCAGCGCTGGACTTTGCTCTTTTCCTGGTTTCTGGGACCAGCAAGGCAAAGGGACTGGCAGTTGGCTTTCTTAGCAAATGAGTTTGTTTGAGACAGGTTCACGTGTAGCTCAGGCTGTCCTCAAATTTAATATTTAGCCAAGGATAACCTTTAACTCCTGCCTCCACCTCTATAGTACTGGGGTTATAGGCATGTGCCACGTTTCTCTGCTTGGTAAATACAGATGTTTTTAGTGTGAGAGAAAGCATGTGAGTCTGCATGGTCGTGTGTGTGTGTGTGTGTGTGTGTGTGTGTGTGTGTGTGTGTGTGTGTGTGTGTGTGATGTGTGCATGTCTGTGAAAGCCAGAAGACAAGTTCAGGTGTCATCCTCAGAACACTGGCTGCCTCCCTTAGGACTGGAGTCTCAGTGCCCTGAAGCTCACCATTTAGGTCAGACTGGCTGGCTAATGAGCCCCAGGGAGCTTCCTGTCTCCATCTCTCCAGTACTGGGATTTCAAGTGTGCCAGCACCGTGACTGTGATGGCTAATTTTAGTTGTCAATTTGACTACATATGGAAAAAAATCCCAAGCTGCTGGGCATACCTGTGAGGAACAGTTTTCCTTCCCTTCCTCTTTCTTCTTTATTATTTCTTTTCTTCCTTTTCTTTTTTCCTCTTTCCTCCTCCTCCTCCTCCTCCTCCTCCTCCTCCTCCTCCTCCTCCTTCCCTCTCTCTCTCTCTCTCTCTCTCTCTCTCTCTCTCTCTCTCTCTCTCTCCCTCCCTCCCTCTCATTTTTCAACTAAAGACACACACCACCATACCCAGCAATATGGGATTTTCTTTCGCTCTCTCTCTCTCTTTTACTTTCTTCCTTTTTTATGACTTCCACTCTTTTTAAGATTTATTCATCTATGTATTTTATGTACATGAGCACTCTGTCTTCACATACATCAAAAGAGGGTATCAGATCCCATTACAGATGGTTGTGAGCCACCATGTGGGTGCTGGGAATTGAACTCAGGATCTCTGGAAGAGCAGCTAGGCTCTTACTCACTGAGTCAGCTCTCCAACCTGAGGGATTTTCTTAATCAGATTATTTGAAGCAGAAGACCCACCCTAAAGCAGGGCCACATCTTCTCGTGGCAGCCCAAATACAAGGGCATGGAAGAAAGAAATTTAGCTGTTTGAATGCTGCCCTCACTTTCTCTGGCAACTTCATCTATCCTGTTTCTGTAGCCAGTATAAAAATGCTTTTTCAGGTTCTCAACACAGACTGAAGACCTGTAGCTCTCCGGGACTCCTCCAAGACTCTGGTGGCCAAGTGAGGAAGCTGAGACATCCTGCTTTGTGGACCAAACAACTATGGAATTCTAAGCCTTTCATAGTCAGTCACTGCTAGACTTCCCGGACCACATCCTGTGAAACACTCTAATAAATCCCCTTTAAATATATATATATATATATATATATATATATATATATATATATATATATACACACACACACACACACACACACATATATATATACACATATATGTAAGTATATATGTATATATGTGTATATATATATATATATATATATATATATATAAAATTTATGCCCTGGCAATGCTGAAGTATGCATGGACAGCCCATATATGGCGGTTCTGTTGAACTTGTTTCATTGTCTAAGTTGAAGAGGTTAACTGACCAGGTCTCTACCTCAAGAGGGCACCAGATCTCATTACAGATGGTTGGGAACCACTGTGTGGTTGCTAGGAATTGAACTCAGGACCTTCAGAGGAGCAAGCAGTGCTCTTAACTGCTGAGTCATCTCTCCAGCAGAGAAACCTAACTAACACACTGATTTTTTATATATATATAATTTTGGTTGTGAGCCTAGCCTTTAATGGTGGCACCATCTCTCCAGCCTGTACACTGATTTTTTTTTAATGAGAGTTCTTGGAGCTTGAACGCAGGTTCTCATGAACGCAAAGTCAATGCTTTTCCTAAGTGAGACTCCATAGCCCTAATTATTATTACGAATGTTTTGATGCAGGTGCGGTGCTCTACACCTGTAATCCTAGTCCTGGGGAGGCAGGGGTTGGAGGTCCAAGAATCCAGGGCCATCTTGGATGTGGTGAGACTTTGTCACACACAGAAGTCTTGGTAGGGACTGGGGATATAATAGTTGGTAGGATGCTTGCCTTGTATGCATGATATCACAAGCTGAATGCCCAGCAACACACACACACACACACACACACACACACACACACACACACACACACGGGGGGGCAGGGAGAGAGAGAGAGAGAGAAGGAAGAAGAAGAAGAGGAGGAGGAGGAGGAGGAGGTTTCAGTAAAAGTAGTACTTTGAGCCCACAGTTGTAAAGGCATCAATACAAATGATGTGAGAGAAAACAAGCAGGAAAGGCTCTTCCCACGACCCTTTCCATCACGTATGCTGGTTCCTTGGTGTAGGCGTGTCTAAGCCATCATCCTCACTTGTCTCCTGACCCGCAGTTCCTCTTTGCTGGTGTTGGAACTTGTGCCTGCCTCATGTCTGCCCAGTCTCTCTTGGAACGATGTCAGTTCACTATAAAGTATTAAAGACTGTGAGTGGTAACGTCTGGAAACCCTGAGTTTCAACTCTTCCTAGGTTTCTGCTGAGCAACCCACAAAGCCTGAGGCATTGTCTGGACAGGCAGGTGCTGTCCAGCAGAACTTGGGGTGGTGATGGAGATAGTCTACAGCTACATCATCCATAGCACTAGCCACTGGCCACGGGTGCCTGGTGAGGACCTGGAATGTGGCCAGAGCTGCTAACTGGATTCTTTTTCTTTTTAATTAGCATACAAAGTAATGGGTTTTATTATGGCATTTCTATGCACAGATGTCATCATTCTCTGTTCTCATTCCTTTCTCTCATTCCCCCGTTCCACCCCCACACTCTGACTCCCCAGTTGATTCCCTTCTTTCCCCAAGTTCCCCCTCCTTCTCTGCTTTCTTCTTTGTCGTCTTTCTTATCTTGTCCTCCTCTGCCCCCATTTTTGTTTTTGAGACAGGGCCCCACTATGCACCCCCGACTGGCCTAGAACTTGCTATATAAACCAGAGTGGTCCCAAACTCACTGAGACCCATATGCCTCTGTCTGCTGAGTTCCTGAACCAAAGGTGCCACCACCTCCCGGCTGTGATCCTGCTTCTTAAATCCCTGTATAAACTGTTTAGGTTCCAGTGGTTGAAATGTGTATAAGGAATCTTGTATCCTATATGTGACTTCCACAGGCAGAGGGCGACTCATTTGAGCCATAAAATTTTATTTAAAAAAAAATATGTTTGAGCCATATAAATTTAGTTTAAAAAACACCAAAAAATAGGGTTATGAAATAATTTTAAAAATTGATACAGAAATTATTTTAAAACAAAACAACAGGCTGGGCAGTGGTGGCGCACGCCTTTAATCCTAGCACTCAAGAGGCAGAGGCAGGTGGATCTCTGTGAGTTCGAGTCCGGCCTGGACTCTACAAGAGCTAGTTCCAGGACAGCCTCCAAAGCTACAGAGAAACTCTGTTTTGAAAAACCAAAACCAAAACCAAACAAACAATAAACACCTGAAGTCTAATTTCATAGACTCCACTTGAAATTCTCAGCTTTGAACATGAAATTGGGAGAAACAGGCAATGAAAATAATCCATTTAGCAAGAAGCAGTGATTCGTCAACCCAGCAATACCGACACAATACAAGGAGTGCCCGCGATCCTCTCCGTTCAGGTCTGGGCTCTCACACAGTGCTCTGCAGGCTTCAGCACATCTGTCAGCAAGCCAAGTGCTCTTATGCGGCTTCTTGGTGGAGAAGTAATTAATTTCCGCTGTTTGCTTGTCTGCATAGAGGCTGTGCTATGCCTGCGCGAAATTGCTCTTCAGACACTCCTAAGTGTGTGATCAGTAACCTCTCGGAACTGCTCTCTCTGTGAAGGCGGCTCCTCCTGAGCAGACTCAAGAACCGCTGTTTCAGTTCCTGAGCACCCTAAAGACTTGCAAAGCCTGGGAGGGGCACAAACCACGCTAGAGCACCTACCACGCTGCCTCTTACTTAATTTTTCCCGGGAGATGGGGGGCTCCACTCTGCCACTGAGACACTCACTCTGGTCCTGAACTGCCAGGTGGGTAAGTGCTGATTTTGAAACCCCGCCTGAACATGCATCCAGTCTGATGTCGCCCGGGATCTTTGCAGTAAAGCTATTTTCTTTGTGCATGGCATGGCCACCATGAAGCCAAGTGGCTGTGGCCACCTACACAAGCTCTTGGTTGGAAGTCACGGTGATGAAATCAATAAACAAGCAGGGAGAGCCAGGTCTACGGCAGTGGTAATGGGAGTGGTTAATATTCCTTCAGAGAAGAAATGGGAGGAAGGGTCGGGAGACCCTCGCTTGAGATTCCAGGCACCTTTGTGTCCTGGTTTCCTGCGTTCTCAGGTGCTAGAGCAGAGAAAGTGGCAGGTTTACCGGGAAGCTGGGACTCCAGCCATGCAACAGCTTTGGAATCATCCTAGTCCTGCAGGCAACATCAGGAAGCTCCTAGCTCATCAGTCTGAGCTTGGATGGATCATTCATTTGGTCTGTTGGTATGCTACATCAGACAAATGGACGTTTCTCTCCTTTCCCCCAGGAAAGCTAACATAACAGGTGTAAGCAGGCTTGCTGGTTTTCCTCTTGTATTTTTGTCATGGTATGGATTAAACAGCGACAATTTTAGAAACACATTTTAAAGTGAAATTGTTATGTGACACGAAATCTGATGTTTTCAGATAGAAAATGTTTGTTATCTTTTCCAGTTAAGCCGAATATATCAGTCAGGTGACGGCAGCAGCACATACCCTTAATCCGAGCACTTGGGAAGCAGAAGCAGGTAGATCTCTGAGTTTGAGGCCAATCTGGTCTACAGAGTGAGTTCTGGTACAGCCAGGGCTACACAGAGAAACCCTGTCTTTAAAAACCAAAATAATAACGACAAACCCCTGGATAGACCATTATTAACTACTCGCTTTAATGTAGAGGTAACCTGTCTGCACAGGAGAAAAAAATATGAAGGCATGTTCATTTGTCGAAACACATGGGGTACAGTACAGATTTTATTTTACAGGGTGTGCCCTGGTGAAGATTACTGACACACAATGTCCTTGATTTGGGCCTCTATATTATTTTCCATTTAAGTTTAAAACATTTTTACATCATTTGTGAGATGAATTATGGGCAGCAAGGTGGCTCAGTGGAAGCTTGCAGCCAAGCCTGTCAGCCTGAGTTCAGCCCTCAGAAGCCACACGGTGGAGGAGAGGACCAATTCCAGAAAGCTGTCTCTGACCAACATATATGCACTGTGGCATGCAAGCACGTACTCAGATATAAGAGAAATAAAAAGTTTAAAACTTTTTTATTTTTAAATTCCACCTAATTTAGATTCCACACCATTTCCTTTCTGACCATTGGAATATTGCAGTGTCGAGTAACAAAAGATAAAAATAGAAACATCGCAGATTAAATCTACTGACACGTACAGCGTGAACACATTTAATTACCGAGGTAAGTCCTGACGCCTGGAACTCATTCAGAAGCAGTCACTGAGAGACCTCTGGGATCTCCCTGTTATCCACAATGAGTGTGTGGATGATCCCTTCTTTTCTCTTCCCGCTGCTCACAGCTTTTATGTAACAATCGTGGTTCCCAATTCTGAAGTGTGTTTCAGTCCCATCGTCTACAAACTCGCCCTAGGACAGCAAGGGAGGAAGCATCAGTGTCCAGAAATCGCTTTGTTGGAGCAGTAACGACGTCTAAAATCACCAGTGGTAGAATGAATAATGTGTTGGTAAAACTTAAGCATCGCAGACTTAGAGCTTAAAGCTTATGCTTACAAAACTTTATGATTCCATTATAAATCAAGAGTTTATTTCTTTATTCTTATTCACTAATTGTTTTGGTTTTTGAAACAAGTTCTTACTCTGTAGTCACGTTTAGATTAAGCCAGAACTCACTGGCCTTAATCTCCTGGTCCTTTTGCCTCCACTTAATTCTATCATGACGGTGACCTTGATAGAAGTACTCTTGTGCCCATTTGACAGATGAGTAAACAGAGGTAGATGGCTTGAAAGTGCACTCTGCAAGGAGACTACTCTCAACCAGTTCAAAATCCTGCTTCCTTTGGGGTATTAGGTGGTTTGTAAAAAAAAAAAATAAACACTTAGTAATGAAAACTGGACACCATTATCAAGCACCTGAAATATGTCTACTTAGCAATGAGATCCACACCGTAAGTTTAAAATACATACCTGATCTGAAGTCCAGTGGGAACCTATACATGTACATAACTCACTAATAATTTCTTTTGTTGATTACATGTTAAATTATAATTCCTTTCTTTTGTTTTTTGAACTAGAATCTTATTCTGTAGCCCAGGCTGACTTCTAATTTAATTATGCAGTCCACGCCATCCTGGAACTCATGGTAACTGTCCTGCCTCAGTGCTCCTGTGCTCCCACAGCCAAATGCTGGGTTTGCAGATAGGAGTCTCCATCCTTATCTTAATAGTCTTGATACTTTGATTTAAATTAAACATTAAAATTAATTAAATTTTTTAGCATGCCCGCTGAAATGTTAAAATCACACACGAGACTTGATAATACTCATGGTTCGCATTCTATCTCTGCTCAACAGCACCAACAGGGAGATAGAAATAGTGGAGTGTAGTAATAAGAGCGGTGGGTCTGCGTTCCCAACACCCCAGCCGTCTGCACGGCTAGCTTTACCCGAAATAATTACACAGACACTGTATTCTTTTAAACACTGTTTGGCCCATTAGCTCTAGCCCTTACTGGCCAATTCTGATATCCCGATCAACCCATCTCTAATAAACTGTAGCACCGGTCTTACCGGGAAAGATTCAGCATGTCTGACCTGGCGGCTTGCTTCATTGCATGCATCTTCCCGGGAGCAGGGAGCATGGTGTCTCTCTGAGGCGTCTGCTCTCAAGAGGAGAGCTGTCGAGTCTGACCTCACTTCCTCTTCCTCCCAGCATTCTGTTCTGTTTACTCCTCCCACCTATCTTCTAACCAATGAGGACCAAGCAGTTTCTTTTTATTTAACCAATGACCTTCCTCCATCAGTGGAGAGAGGGGAAGAAGAGCCTTGGAGTCATAGTTCTTAACCTGTGGGTTGCGACCCCATGAGGGGAGGGAGGGTGTTGCCTAAGACCATTGGAAAACACAGAGATTTACATTATGATTATGATAGCAGTAGCAAAATTACGGTTAGGGAGTAGCAACAAAAAATAATTTTATAGTTAGGGGTCAGCACAACTTGAGGAACTACATTAAAGGGCTGAAGCATCAGGAAGGTTGAGGAGGCCTTAGAGGACAGATCAAGGAAACCATGATCAAAGCGTTCACACTAGGGAGTTCACTTAATATGCTTAACACACTGGATCTGGTCCCAGCACTGGAAACTCAGACAAACAAAATACACACGCACCCTCTTCCACCCCCGTCCACACTGGGTGCCTTGACTGTGAGCATCCTGGAGACCAAGCAGATAGAGAGCTAGAAGGGAAGGGAGACGCACTGAATACTGACCCAGGCACACCTTTGGGTGCAGAGATCCTCACCCCGTTAATAAGATGCTTGGGAAAAGCCTTTGAAGGACAGGACAAGGGTTAACCACACAATCCCAGTAAGCTGCTTCTTGACAAGCATCATGTGGGTGATACTATTTAGGGGAAAATAACCCGAGCACTCCTTGCAGGTATGTACAGCCAGGGGCGGGGTGGAGGCAGGCTGCTGGATTAGTTCACTGTCTACTCGGCTCTGCAGCTGAGTTACAGTTACAAGAAGGGGACAACCAGATTACAAAGGACTGTTTTTCACACTGGTTTCCTGTCCGTTACTAAGGAACAGAGACATAGCGAGTGAATGTGATTTTTACCTTATTTCAAACCACTTTTCCCTCAGCGGTAGGCGGGGAACACTGAAGCTTCCACAGGTTAGGGGAGTGTTCTACAACACTCAATGCCAAGTACTTGACAACATTCTCAGTCCTTAAAAACATGTCACTAATGCCATAGAACAGCCTTTTCAGTTGTACTCGAGAACTCCTTGAGAGTGGAGGAAATGTGATTGCAACGTGCTGAGTATCTAGAGACTTCCAGGGGAGGCGTGGTCACTAGGTCTGTGTGGTTAGCCCACAGCAGGTACCTGACCACACACATGGTAATGACCGCTCTTCTACAGGGACCATATGGGCCTGGAGAACTCCCTGGACCTCTGCATGAACAAGACCACTCTCAGCAGGTTTATTCCGAGGATGGCCTTACATTTTGGAGCTAAAGCCCAAGAGACCAGGTTACACCTGCCAGGCTTAACAAATGAAAATACGCCGCTGGGCGATGGTAGCTCCTGCCTTTAATCCCAGGAGAGGCAGGTGGATCTCTGTGAGTTCAAGCCCAGCCTAGTTTACAGAGCAAGTTCCAGGACAGGCTCCAAAGCTACACAGAGAAACCCTGTCTTGAACTGCCCCCCCTTGACAGAAACAAAAACAAACAAACAAAAGAATGAAAACACCTTTGCTACTGCTGATTTCTACCTCCTCAGACCGACGGTTATGAGATCAAATAGATTTGAGGTGGTCAACTGAGTAGTTCCCCCCTAAACAACCTTTTCTCTCAGCACCTTCACTCCCTTCCCTACTCCTGGAGTGGGAGCAACTAGACTCTGTAATTGGAAAAGGTGAGCAGAACAGAGAGCTAGTCTGATGGAGGAAGGTCATTGGTTAAAAAAATAAAGAAACTGCCTTGGCCCATTTTATTGGTTAGAACATAGGTGGGTGGAGTAAACAGAACAGAATGCTAGGAGGAAGAGGAAGTGAGCGCAGAGACGCCATGTTCCCTTCTCCTGGGCAAACGCACTCGATGAAGCAATCCGCCAGGTCAGACATGCTGTATCTTTTCGGGTAAGACCGGTGCTACACAGTTTATTAGAGATGGGTTGATAGGGATATCAGAATTAGCCAGTAAGGGCTAGAGCTAATGGGCCAAGCAGTGTTTAAAAGAATACAGTTTGTGTGTTGTTATTTCGGGGCATAAGCTAGCCAAGCGGCTGGGGTGCTGGGGACGCAGCCCCGCCGCTTCTATTACAACACTAGTCCTTTGCAATACTGGTCTACAGATTCTGCTCATCTTCTGGCATTTGTGACAATGCCCTTTGTTGTATACCTCCATATTGTCTGACACTGTGCACATCACTACTTTTTAAAAAACAAACAAACAAATAAAACCCCTCACTTTTGGAAAAGTGCGGTGGCTTTGAGGATATATGCAAAGCCTTCCTACCCAAGTGTGATCTGCCGTCAGCAGCACTGGCAGGGCAGAGGGCGGAAAGCTAGAATTTTCCTATCATCAGTGCCCAGGGGACTGCTACATGTGATTTCTAGGGGAACAACCCCCCCCCCCGCAGGACAGCAGCTCTTGGGGAAGGAACATATTTTAATGTGAACACTGCTCAGGATAAAAGCCTAACCAGGAAAGACAAGGTAATGTGTCTGGCTGTGCCAGCTCAGACTGCAGGTTGTCTCCAGGCTTTCACTGCCCCAGGAACTGTTTGACAAAGATTTTCAGACCTTAGAGTAAAAGACAATTCCTTCACTTTTTGGTTTTACTAAGATTACCTTGGTTAATTATAGAATCACCAGAACTAGAACCTGGTTGTGGCAGTTCACACTTGCAACGCCAATGTTGAGTAGGCTGAGGCGAGGGGATTGAGTTTGAGGCTAGCCTGGGCTACACAGGAAAAAAAGTCCTAGAATAAGGAAATGCAGTCACATTTGGTCATTGATCTACATGCACTAGGAATAATTAAGGGCTGACTTACCACCGATTCTATTATTTTACCATTGCACCACACATCCATAGTGTTTTTCTCTGAAAAAGGAACAACATTGAAATATTATAATTCTATATTCAAAGTTAATCATTTGTATTTATTTTAGTTTGTATGTGTAAGGGTGTTTTGTTTGCATACATGCCTGTGTACCACATGTGTGCCGAGTGCCCACAGAGACCAGAAGAGGGTAGTGCCCCCGCCAGCTGGAACTATCTACCCCAAATAGGAAAAGAGAAACCTGGGCTTGGTGGCCCATGCCTGTAACTCCAGCACTCAGGAGGCAAGGGCTGGATGATGACTTTGAAATTCAGACCCTCTTGTTTCTATCTCTCTGGGACTACAGTCACATGCCATAATAAACCAATGTGTTATGTGTCATGGTAGAACTCAGACTCAGGGCTTCCTGAATTCTAGGCAAGCACTCTATCAAATGAACTATATTTCCAGGGAACCCTCTCCTCTCTCCTCCCTTCCCCTCCCCTCCCTTCTCCTCCCCTCCCCTCCCCTCTCCTCTCCGCTCCCCTCCCCTCTTTTCTACTTTCCCCTCCATTCCCCTCTCCTCTCCTGTCCTCTCCTCTTCCCTCTTCTCCCCTCCCCTCTCTTCTCGTCTCCTCTCTCCTCTTCTTCCTTCTCTCCCCTCCTCTTATTCTTATTCTGACGTATAGGGTGTCCTGGAGCTCACTATGTAGACCAAACTGACCTCTAACTTGCAACCAATACTTCTGCTTCAACTTCTTGAGTAGTATGATTATAGGCATGAACTACCTTTCTTGGCTTGATAGACTTTTTTCGTTAAATAATCATTTTTTTTAAAAAAGCTGCTTTGTTAATCCCAGCATTTGGGAGGTAGACCGGTTTGAATCTCTTAAATCTCTATGACTTTGAAGCCAGTCTGGACTACACAGTGGGACTCTGCCTCAAAGGGGTAGCGGTGAGGCACTGAAGAGAAGTTAGGGACCCTTGCTGCTATTGTAGAGGATCCAGGTTTCTTTCCCAGCACCCACATGGTGGCTATAACTCTGGTTCCAGTTATGGTGTCCTCTTCTGGTCTAACAGGCACTAGACATGCAAGTAGCACACATACGTAAATGTAGAAACACATACACATAAAATAAAAACAAATAAACTTTTTAAAAAGTCACTTTGTTCAGCCAGGTAGTGGGGGTGCACACCTTTGATCCCAACATTCAGGAGGCTGAGGCAGGCGGACCTTCGTGAGTTTGAGGCCAGCCTGGCCTACAAAGTGAGTTCCAGGATAGTTAGAGCTACACAGAGAAACCTTGTCTCAAAAAACAAAACAAACCAAACAATGAACAAAGAGCCACTTTGTTCAAAACTGCCACAATGACATCTAATACTTTGTGTGCTAATCTAGAAGTTTTTAAGAATAAGTGAAAGCTATATGCTAGCCTTCAGTTTAACAATAGAATGGAAAGGCATGGATATCTGTGTATTCTCAGTACCTGGTACTGGTAGACTAACTGCTATTTTCGAGATAGTTAACAGATATGATCTAAATAGATGAACTAACATGATTATAGTAAATGTGATTTAGTGATGGGAACTGAAGTAGGAAGACTAGAAGTGAGGAGGCTAGTTTTAAAAATCCTACTGGGTAGGAGAGATGGATCAGAGGGTAAAACAGTCACCACATAAGCATGGGAACTAGAATTGGAACCCTGGAACCCACATAAAGCTCCAATGGGTGTCTTGGGTCTTTAGTCTCCATCCTCCTATGGTGAGATGGGATTCAGAGCCAGGAGAATCCCCTAACTTGTGCGCTAGCTAACCTGCTGCATCAGAAGAAACCAAACAAGATGGAAGGCCAGGATTAACACCCAAGGCTGTCCTCTGACCTCTACGTGGCCCCCTAGAGCACTCACACACAATGTACACATGTACATATATTACATATACATCATGCACACCATATAGATGACACATATACATTTGTCCTAGTTAACGTCAGCTGCCAACTTGACACTCCTATAGTCATCTGAGGGAGCCTCAATTTCCTAGACCGGACTGGTCTGTGGCCATGTCTGTGACAGACTGTCTTGAGTTAGGATGGATGTGGAAGAAGGAGCTGAGAGAGCAAGCCTGCAAGCAGTGCTTCTCCAGGATTCCTGCCTCCAGGTTCCTGACTTGAGTTCCTGGCATGACTTTTGTCAAGATGGACTATAACCTTCAAGCTAAAAGAAAGCACCCTTTTTTCCTCATGTGGCTTTGGGTCACAGTTTTGATCACAACAGAAGAGAAAATAGGACAACATTTTTTAAAAAATCTTTAGCTGGAATTGATAGCTTTCTCTCTTCTTTTCCTTCTTCTTTTCCTCCTCCTCCTCCTCCTCTTCCTCCTCCTTCTCTCTCTCTCTCTCTCTCTCTCTCTCTCTCTCTCTCTCTCTCTTCTCTCTCTCTCTCTCTCTCTCTCTCTCTCTCTCTCTCTCTCTCTCTCTCTCTCTTTCTTTCTGTTTTTTTGAGACAAGGTTTCTCTCTGTAACAGCTCTGTCCTGGAACTCACTCTCTAGACCAGGCTAGCCTCGAACTCACAGAGATCCACCTGCCTCTGCCTCCCGAGTGCTGGGATTAAAGGTGTGTGCCACTACCGCCTGCTTAAAATCCTATCTTACTAATAAACCTTACATTTCTAACTTTTAAAAACCTTTTTGTCTTTTGATTTTGTTTCTCAAAACAGACCCTGGGTGTCCTGGGTGTCTCTATGTAGACCAAGCTGGTTTTAAGCTCAAAGATCTTCCTGCCTCTTACTCCTGTTGCTGGGATTAAAGGTGTGCACCCCCAGGCCTGGCTGTAACCTTTTTTTAACTTAATTTTTTTCATTAAATGTATGCATTTGTTTGTGAGTATGTGCACAGGAGTGTAAGTGCCCTAGGAAGCCAGATGAGGATGGCCAGTTCCTAGCTCTAGAGGTCCAGGTGGTTTTGAGCCACTAGACGTGGGTGCTGGGATCTGAGCGCTGAGAGAAAAGTGTGTGCTCTTAACTGCTGGCCCATCTCTCCCAGTTCCTCCTGTTCTGTGTCAGTGTCCGCTTTACTGCTGCCTCCACCTTTTAGCCTTGAGATGGTTCACAATTTTATAATAATGATAGTACTGAAACTAACTCTTGTCCACAGAAATGCAAATGAATCTCACCGCCTCTGTTGACACCAAATAGTTTCCCATCTGTCTGCAAACCCATTTCAGCATTCCTGAGCAACCAAGTATGTATGTACACATGTAACTGCATGTGAACATATATATTTATTACTGTCTATGTGTATATGTTTGATTTTGTTCATTTTTTCTGTTTTTTTTTCAGTTTTCTTGTTTTGGGGGGAATGATTTTGCTTTTGCTTTCATCTTGAAACTGGGGCCCAGACCTAGGGCCTGGCACATGCTTGGCAGGTGCTGTACCACCACCCCACATCTCCAGCTCTGTGTTTTGTTTAGAAATTCTCCTTCGAACTGTCCCTTAACATCTTTCCTTGTTAAATAACTAGAGAAATAAAAAGCTTCACGTTTATGTAAAAATAAAGTATTCTCCTGTCAGAAAAAACAAAACCTCGAGTGTTGATTAAATATTGGATGATGACTTGCTCAATGGAAGCAGGAGGAAAAGGCGGCTCCTGCAATGTTTCTCCTATCAAATCTCTCACTTAACTCTGTGGAAGGAAGGATTGGATAGTCACTATAAAAATCTAATATGGTCTGTGCGGGTTCAAGCTAAACGGGGTGACAGAGCTGAGAGGGAGAAGGGGACACAAGCAGAAAGTGATTTCCAACTGACAACTGCTGGCAAAGAAAGAAAATCAGTTTTCTCCCAATGACGTCTCACTGGCTCTGTAAACCACACTTATCAGTAGGCCCCACACCCAGCCGTAACCAACACAAAACACACCCAGTGGTGTTCTTATAGATTTGTTTTCTTATATTGCTTTGTCTGGGTTTTTGAAAAAAATCTTATAAATCTTTTGCTTGTATATTAGGGGTTCCAATTTTGTGTTTTTGTTGGTTTTTATTTATTTTATTTTATTTTTTTGTTTGTGTGTCTCTGTGTGCATGTGTTTCTTGTGATTTTTTTCCAGTTTTTAAATTCTGCTTTGTTTGCTTTTTTAAAAAATTTACCTGTTTGTTTTCTAAAGAGATTTAAAAAGCATGGCATTGGATGGGTGGGGAGGTGGGGAGGATCTAAGAGAAGATTGAGGAGGAGAAACCATTTATCAGAATATATTGCAGAATGTATTTTATGAACTTTCAATTAAAAAAAATTCAGGGGCTGGAGAGATGGCTCAGAGGTTAAGAGCAGTGGCCATTTTTCTAGAGGTCCTGTGTTCAATTTCCAGCAACCACATGGTGACTTGCAACCATCTGTAATGAGATCTGGTGCCTTCTTCTGGCCTGCAGTGATACATGCAGGCAGAATGCTGTACATATAATGAAAAAATAAATCTTAAAAAAAGTATTCTGCAAAAACAGGCCTGACTCACCCAAAACAATTCTAAAGTTCTCGCCATCCAAGTGCAGGACCCAGGTGTTGGTGGTCTTTGCTCTGTTTTCCACATATTTCTTGAAGCTTTTCCCCTCAATTTCCAGAATATATTTCAAAACATAAGTTTTGACAGGAAGTATTCGTATGGTGGCTTTGATTTTTCTAGCTCCAATGCAGAAGGTTTCTTTGCCCACTAAATTGAACATCCAGTCTTTTCTTATCTCTTCCTAGACGACAAAATAAAATAGGTTAAAATGTACACACAGAGGGAAGTTTAACTTTTTCTTCACACACTTTATTGTCTATATTTTTCATTCATCACTTTCAAACATGAAACTCAAAGCATGAGAAAGAATGGGGATAAAAAGAATCTGACTCTCTTCACAGCATAAAGGAATATGACAGAATTTCTTTTCTTTTCTTTTTTTTTTTGGTTTTTTTCGAGACAGGGTTTCTCTGTGGTTTTGGAGCCTGTCCTGGAACTAGCTCTTGTAGACCAGGCTGGTCTTGACTCGAACTCACAGAGATCTGCCTGCCTCCGCCTCCCCAGTGCTGGGATTAAAGGCGTGCGCCACCACCGCCCGGCGACAGAATTTCTAAAAGGCTGAATAATCTTCGAAATGTTAGCTAAGAGAGTTCACGATCCAATAATTCATGAGGTATAAAGGACTCATTGAGGTGTGTTTAAGGATAATATTCAGGATAAAACTCATAAAGTTAAATAAACCTTAGATCCAAAAGTAAAAGAGTTATGCTACATCAAAATGATGACATAGTAAAAGGGACACGTAGGTCACCCAAGGGCTACCTACAGGTTAATTTTATGTGTCTGTTTGGCTAAACTAAGGATGTTAGTGTTTGTCTATGAGTACATGCTGTAGTCTGGGTAAAACTGAATGGAAGTTCTGTTCCTAACATAGCGTGTCCTGGAAACTTGGTTCCCAGTGTAGCACCATAAAGAGGTGGCGACACTTACGTTGGATTCCAGGGAAACTTTAATATATAACATGTAAGAAATAATAAAAACTTCAAGGTGCTTGAGGTGGGTGGAAAATATTATAAGAATTAGGAAGTACGGCCTTGCCAGGTGGTGGTGGCGCACGCCTTTAATCCCAGCACTCGGGAGGCAGAGGCAGGCGGATCTCTGTGAGTTCGAGGCCAGCCTGGTCTACAAGAGCTAGTTCCAGGACAGACTCCAAAGCTACACAGAGAAACTCTGTCTCAAAAAACAAAACAGCACAAAACAAAGCAAAAAACGGACATGTGGCCTGGTTTGAGGAAGTGTGATGTGGGATATTCCCCCTCTGTATGCTGTGATTACCATTAATGAATAAAGAAACTGCTTTGTACCTATAGCGGGGCAGAATTTAGCTAGGCAGGGAAAACTAAACTGAATGCTAGGAGAAAGAAGGCAGAGTCAGAGAGAAGTCAGGGAGCTGCCACCAGAAACAGACACCCTGAAACATTGCTGGTAGGTCGCAACTTCTTGGTGATGCACAGATGAATGAAGATGGGTTAAATTAAGATCTAAGTGTTAGCCAATAAGAAGCTAGAGCTAATGGGTCAAGCAGTAATTTAAATAATATAGTTTCTGTGTGATTATTTCAGGTCTGAGCAGCCAGGCAGCTCGGAAACAAACAAGTGGCCTCTTTACTACAGAAGTGTGTCACTGGGGGTTTCAAAAGCTCATGCCAGGCCCAGAGGCTCACTCTCTCTTCCTGCTGCCTGTGGATCAGCTGAGAACTCTCCGCTGCTTCTCCAGCACCATTCCTGCCATGTCTATTGCCATGCTTTCTGCCATGTTGATAATGGACTAAACCTCTGAAACTGTAAGCAAGCCCTAACTAAACACTTTCTTTTATAAGAGTTGCCTCGGTCATGATGCCTCTTCAAAGCAATAAAACACTAGGAAGTGATCAAAACACAATGTTGTTTGTACTTTATGAATTCATAATATCAAAGTTTTTTTAAAAAAATAATTTTTCTGTGTGTGGTGGCACATAACTTTAATTCCAACACTTGGGAGGCAGATGAAGGCGAATCTCTGTGAGTTCAAGGCCAGCCTGTGCATACAGTGAGTTCTAGGACAGCCAGTGCTACTTAGACCCTGTCTGAAAAGAAAAGGTCATTTTCAGTTTAAATGCCAGATTTAATATTCTTGTATCCTTCTGTAACTACCACTGGATTGCTTTATATAGAAAAATAAATAGGTGAAAAACATAACCATTGTCAGAAAAAAGCCCTGATTTCATATATGAAGAAGCTACACCAATAAAACCAAGCTCCAGGGCTGAAGAGATGGCTCCATGTTAAGAGTACTTACTGCTCTTCCAGAGGACTCAGGTTCAATACCCAGCACCCACATGGTAGCTCACAACTGTCTGTAACTGCAGGCTCAAGGGATCTGATGCCTTATTCTGTCCTCAGAAAATTCCAGACACAGGTGGTGTGCCTGCACTCAGAAAGGCAAAACATTCTTACCCAGTAAAACAAACAAAGAAACAAACAAATAAATAAACAAAAGCTTAAGAAAACAAGGTGCTGTAGTCTTGCATGCTTTTAATCCCAGCACTGGGGAGTGAGCAACAAGAGGTTCTCTATGAGGTCTCGATCAGTCCTGTCTATACAGCAAGTTATTAGGAGATCCACAGGGAGACCGCATCTCAAAGAAAGAGGGAGAGAGGGAGGAGTATGAGCTATACAGTCTCATTATGTTTTCCTACCTTTCCATCCACATATACGACCCGTTTTCCTGATGTGGTCCCATGTTCAAACTCAATCTTGTGGATTCCATCACTTAAAATAACGTCCCAAATAGCTACAACATCTGACATTTTCCCTGGGCTATAAAGAGGGCAAAGTAAATAAAAATGAAGTCATTAAAATGGGCTAAAACAGGAGCCAATTAATCCTCTCGAGATGAAAATAACAGATTTCTTTTTTCTTTTTTTCCTTCCTTCATTCCCTTTTTCTTTCTTTCTTTCTCTCTTCCTTCCTTTCTCTTTCTTCCTTTCTTTTTTCCTTTCTCTCTCTCTTCCTTTTTTTCCTTACCCCCCCTCTCTTACTCTCCCTCCCTCTCTCTCTGCCAGACTGCTGTGTATTCCAGGCTGGCTTCAACTTACTGTGCAAGCCTGATGATCAAAGTTTGACCCCTAGGGCCAATGCAAGTGTGGAAGGAGAGAGACGACTCCACAGAGTTGTCCTCTGACCTCCACACATACTTCATAATACACACCCCAACATACATGTTCACACATCACTAAAAAACAAAACAAAACAAAAAACCAAAAAAACTCAACAAAAAAGCCATGTCCGTGGTTTTATGGGCTGCGCAGTGGCTGTGCTCTTTAGTTGTTCAAAGTCTTGTACTTTCCCTACAAATATCAGCCTTCAGCTTTTCAGGTTATTGTTTATTTGAACCTATTTTCAAACAATACTGTCCTAGGCAGGCATGGTGGCACATACCTGCAATCCAAGCATTTGGCAGGTAGGTAGAGGCAGGAGGATGTCAGGAGTTCAAGGTCATCTTCTGATGCGGTGAGGCCACTGGAGACCCTGTCTAAATCAAACCAAACCAAACCACAATAAAACACCAAGATGCTGCTCCAACCAGTGGATTCACTGAAAAGTAACGGTGTGTTTTGATGATGACAGAGGTACTGGCTCGCAGCAAGGAAGACCTAAAATCCTGCGCAGAGTGATATCCCTGAGGCTGTCGCTGGGCACCTGGTATGGCCTACCTACCATGCATGAGAGTGATGAATGCTCCCAGCCCAGCCCCAGGGTTCTGGCTCCGGTTGAGTGGGATCTGCAAACCCCGAGACGGGAAGAGTGCTAGGTTGTCTCAGTGTCCCCTGTCTAGTGCATATCTCAGTGTTCTGTTTGTTGTTTCTGTAGTCAGATACACTGCTACACAGCTAAGGGGCCTGTGGGAACCTACCTGACTCACAGGCCACAGAGTTCACAGGGACCATAAGTGGCTTCTGGTACAGCAAGGAAAGACCTGTGTTGCCCCCAGTACATCAGTTTTAATGGTAGGAACAACAACAACAACAACGAGTCCAGCTGTAAACTACCCTTACACCTGGCAGGTGCCAATAATGTAGGACCAGAAGGAAGCTGTCAATTGTCCTTTTCAAAAGCTTTTCTAAACTCCCCCCCCCTTTAAATGCATTTATTTCAAGTATATTTTAGACCCACCCCCTTTAAAATATAATAATTAAAACAAATAGCCAGGGCCTTGTGCTTTCCAGGCAAGCACTCTACTACTAAGGGTTATCCCCATCACTTTTGGGGTGTTTGTTTGAGATAGGGTTTCACCCACTTTCAGGGTTTTTTAGACAAGGTTTACTCTATAGTCCAGGCTGGCCTCATCTTCCTCAATGCTGGGATTACAGATGTAAGCCACCCTTCCTGACTTGGTTTTTCTTGATTTGTTTCAATCTTTTATGTTTTCATTTTATTATTTCTCTTGCTTACCTTTTGTTTTGTTTCATATCTTCTGAAAGATATGTCTGTGTACGTGTGAGTGCATGTGCGTGCAGGTGTGCGTGCAGGTGTGCGTGCAGGTGTGTGTGCAGGTGTGTGTGCAGGTGTGCGTGCAGGTGTGTGTGCCTGTCAAATGTCTTATTCACTTTCGAGTTCTTTGAGGCAGGATTTCTCCCTAAACTTGGATCTTATGTTTTCTTACCTAGTAGGAAGCCTACAAACCCCAGGGATCCTTCTGTCTCTCCTGGACTCAGAGCTGGGGTTAAAAGCACATGCTGGATGCCTGGTCTGTTCCCTGGGGGTGGGGATCTGAACTTTGATCCTCATGATTGTGCAGCAAGTGTTCTTAGTGGATGGGACATCTCTCCACCCTTACTATTACAAAGGGGACATATAGGCACAGATAATAATAGTGAGTGACTTTAATCCCTGACTCTCATCAGTAGAGAGATCTTCCAGACTAAAGAACATGAAGCTTCAGAGTTAAAATGCACCATAGATATAAAGAGTATTTTAGAAACATCTATAGATTGTTTAACATCTGTGGAATACATTTTCTTCTCAGTAGCGCATAGAATTTCTTTAAAATACCATTTTTAGGCCACAAATCTTAACAAATACAACAAAATTGAAGTAATTTCTTTTTTTTTAATCGTACCAAATCCTAATGGAATAAAACTAGGAATAAACGGCAAGGCACCTGCAGAAGCTGTAGCCATACACAGAGAAGGAGCAATATACACTCTATTGGGAGATAAGGTCTTACTCCGTAGCCTAGGCTGCCCTAGAACTTACCTTGTAGCAATCCTCCTGACTCAGTCTCTACATGATGGGATTACTGGCATGAGCTAACACTTCTAGACTGCCACAAGTACAGCCTTGATTGTACCGGGAATCATTGATGAACTCAAGAAAGAAGACATATGTCTTAACCAACAATAAATGCTGGTTACGGAACTGTTATTGGGGATGTTAGCAAATGCAGCCACCATGGAAATCAGCATGGAGGTGTCTCAAAAACAAAACCAAACAACCTGTAGTGGCATTTCATTTGTATTTTAATAAATAAAGCTTGCCTGAAGATCAAAGAGTAAAACAGCTCTACTGTTCAACTTCACAGACCAGGCAGCGGTGACACACACCTTTAATCCCAATAGCCACACTAGTTGCCATAAATACTGGGTGGTGGGTGCATGCCTTTAATCCCAGTGGTGCACACCTTTAATCCCAGCCCTAGAGAGGATTATAAAATGAGAGGAGACAGCTCTCAGACACAGCCTCATTCTGAGATTCCTGGAGGCAAGATCACCATTTTTAGACTGAGGTAGAGGTAAGAGCCAGTGGCTGGCTGTTTTGCTTTTCTGACCTTTAGGTTGAACCCCAATTTCTATCTCTGAGTTTTTATTAATCATGCTTCAACAACCCACAAAGACTTTGTAGCTATAGGACTAATTAAATACCAGAAAGAATCTAACTCAGCATGCGCTTGGCATATCTATACACTTATGTTTATTTGGGCACTCTGTACAATAGTTAATACATAGAATAAAGCTTAGTGCCCATCAACATGTAAATGGATAAAGAAAATGAAATCTGTATTAATAATGGAGTATTATTTATCCACAAAAAATGCAAAAAAAGGTTGTTACTGGACAACCGACAGAACTGAAAATCAACATGCTGAGGCAGAGAAACCACACCCAGAAAGACTACATGTTCAGTCTAAAACAAACAAACAAACAAAAACCCAAAGCAAAATACACCAAAAACCAAGACATGAGAGCAGAAACTATCTGGGAAAAGGAAGGCGACCAGCAGATGTGTTAATGGGTGGGGACCTAGGGGCTGTTGGGAGGGATGGTCAAAGCATTAAAAGGCTAGAACCTTTTGAATAGTGTCACTCATAAAACTGCAGGGAGGCAAGTTGCCTGGCCCCAGGGTCAGATACTTCTGAGGTGTGGACATGGCCACCACAGATGGATGGCTTCAAGCTGTCCTCTGCCCTGCTGTCTGGGCTATGGCCTCACCTGTGCAACTGTGGCCTTCGCAAAGCAGCATGTCCGGTCTGACTAATACCACACAGTCTTGCTCCTGCAGCAAGCTTGGGGACCGGAAGATCTGGAAGCATGCGCGTGGAACAGTACAGGCGGGTCCCTGCCGCCCTGCTTCTTGACCCTACCGGTGAGGTTGTCTACTCTAATGCTTTGTCTCCTTCACAAGCTTTCCTCAGTCTGTATCCCAGACATCACTAAGTCCCGCCCCGTGAGCAAAGCCCAACAACAAACGTTGCTAAGAGCCATCTTCATAGGGTGCCGGGGTGAAACTGATGGGCAAAACCCCAGGACCGGTGCTGCACTGAAGCCCGAGGAAGGTAAATTTGCTAGTGACATTGGCTTTCAAAAAACAGTTTCTGGCATCCCTTTCCTTTTCTCCCCATTGTGATAGTGGAGATCGGGCTGATGTTCGATGTCTCATAAATCGCCTGAATTGGTCTTGAACTCATTCTGTAACTCAGACAGACCTCAAGCCTGCAACTCTCCAGAGTTCAACCTTTATTTTTTTAAAGACCCAGACTCCTTAAGGTGGATATTGTGCCCCCATGTCTGTGTGAACTAGCCCTTGCCTTCTCTTTATTTCCATCCTTAAGGATGCAGGCAGGTTGCTTGGTGCTAGACATGTTCCCTCCGCCCCGGGGCATCTTTTCATTCCTTCCTACTGTGTCAGTTGTTTTTCTCGTGTCTTTTGTTTATTTTAATTTTTTTTTAATTTTTAAAATTGAGTCTTGCTGTGTAATCCATTCTGATTTGGAATTCACTTTAACACAGGCTGGCTCAGATTCTCCATCCTGCCTTAGCCTCCCCAGTGCTAGGATTACATCTGAATGAAGAATAGGCCTGGATAGTATTAGAACTCTGGACATACCACCCCCAAAATATTACTATAGGAGAACAGGACATTCTGAAGACGTTTTTGCATATTTTGAGCTGATGTTTGAATGTCTGTTAATTTTTTTTAAAAAAAAAAAGACCTAACTAGCATGATAGGCACCTTCCAAAAGTAATGAGGAGGCCCAACAACCCAACAGAGACGTTTGAAGGGATCAAGGGCTTCCAAGGGCCTAGCATATTTGAGGTCTGTGATCATCTTAATGCTGGTGTCCTTTCAAAATTTGTATGTTGAAACTTGACTTCCAATAGAAGTTTTAAGAAGCGTGGACTTTAGGAGGTGGTTATGTCCTGTGGGCACTGCCTTCCTGAATGGGATCAATATCTTTATAAAAGTGATGTGGCAGGTTCCGTTTGCCTCTTCCACTGGTCCTGTTCTGCCCGGCTCAAAATATGCCCATCGCTGAGATGAGCTTTGTCAAAGAGAGACGATTCTAGAGGTGTATGAGGATGAGAGGGCGAGTTTTGCGCCTGCCTCCTCAAGTGTATTAGTGACAAGTGACCCAAACAGCTCACAGGAAGGACTGTTGATTTTGGCTCAGGGTTCCAGGG
Source organism: Microtus pennsylvanicus (assembly GCF_037038515.1). NCBI lineage: Eukaryota > Metazoa > Chordata > Mammalia > Rodentia > Cricetidae > Microtus > Microtus pennsylvanicus. The sequence goes on along the minus strand of NC_134581.1, from coordinate 24,401,343 downwards.
GTGCCAGGGTGCCATGGTGGGGTCGGCGTGGTGGATGGAGCACCTTACACCTTGGTCCCCAGGAAGTAGAGCAGGCAGCTCACATCATGACAGACTGGAGGCAGAGAAAAGAGGGTATAAGAAGAGGCCAGAGCAAGACAGCATCCAAGGACATGCTCCTAGTGACTTAAATCCTCCAGCGAGGCTCCGTTTCTTACTTCTCATCCCCTACTGATAAAAGCATGTTAGACTGTGATTCATCAAAGGATTGTTCCGTTTATTAGGTCAGAGTCCTCGAGATCTACTCTGGAAACATCATCACACTGAGAATTGCTTCACTAATTCCCGAGGCATTTCTCAGTTCAGTCAAGCTGACAGTGAAGATTATAACCAACACAGAGACGACAGGGTGTAGAATATTTAGAATATTTACGGACTGGGGCATGGAGAAAAGAGATTAAAAACTAGGAAGTAATTGGTGGTTTAGGCTTTCATGATCAAACTTCAACAACTACAATGACACAAATGTCAGCTCTGAAATTGGTGGCTTTTAAACCCAGTTAAAAGCAAGCATCTAGGAATACATGAAGCAGGCTAAGTTGAGAGGATTTAGGCTGGAATTAAGAGCAGGGGGAATGGGATAAGTGTGAAGAATTTGTTCAGGTTTTCTTTGGATTCATATGGATGAAGGAAGAAGGCATCATGTTTGGAATAGGCAAAGTAAGCCCTCGCTAGGCTCTCAATCTCCTGGCACCTTGATCTTGGACTTCTCAGCCAGAACAGAACGCAACAAATTTCTGTGATTTAGAGATGATCTAGTCAAAGATACTTTGTTATAGGAGCCGGAATGGGTCCCGTCTTACAGTTTATTTCTGCAGCGGATGATAACATTCCAGCATTGGGCTTGATATGGTAGATAAAGTTTCGAGGGGCTGAGCAAGTTCAGTCTGGGAGAGAAGACAGCAGACGGGAGGAAGCAACCTATTGATTAGGTTAATAGATCTCGAAAGTGATATGCCTGAAATCCTCAGCAAAGTGTGCTACAGAGATTCTGCCGGGAGAGCAACTGCTTTGCTCCTGACCTTGCATCAAAAGATCACTAAAGAGGAAGACTTCACTGTAGCCCTTTCTTGGTCATTTGTTTTTTTATTTGTAGATCAAAGTTTATAATAAAAGATTCATGAAAAAATGAAGAAGGTGGTGTAGAGTGGAAGTTTCCAGAGTTTGGACAAAGTTGGTTGATTTTCCCCATCCCAATACTTAATGGTCCCCTTCTAAATTCCTTTATTTATTTATTTTGGTTATTCGGTTAACCTCCTCTGGGATTTCTTGTTTTGTGAGCTAATCATTTGCTGTATTGTTTACGACAGTTTGAATTAGGGTTTCTCTCGCTGGCATCGGAACTAATGATAACTCAGGGATGCTCGACCTATGGATGCAATTAGAGCAGCTGGACTCGGAAGGATGGCAAAGTCACCCTATTGCTCTGGAAAAGGCAAACAGTGTGCCCGTGGAAAATGAAAATCTGCCAGCTCCTGTTAGTGTGAATACCCAGATATAGAAACTGATGGGGAAAGGAGTAGGCGGGGACAGAGGGAGGTGTTTTTGCAGGGAACAAATACAGTTCAGATTCACAGTGGTTCCACCTGGCTTGAGAGCAGTATTCTCTAAGTGCCCTTGAATCTCCTGGTGAGAGTCACCTTAGTTGGTGCAGCAGGTCCACGGAAGCCCTGATGGGACTTCTATTTTCACAGACCTTTTGGAAAGGCCTGTTGTCAACAGCGACACCATGTGGTGACAAGATGCAAGAACATTGACGGTAGATTGCCTGAAACTTGGAAGTCTTCCTTCAGGTTTGTGGAAGATGGATTTTCTCTTAAATATTTTGGATTTCTTAACCCTCTGTTAGTTTTTGAAAATAGTGGAGAGGGAGCCTAGTTTTATTTTTTCTTTGGAACAAGGGCTCGTGGAGCTCCCGGTGGCCTTGGCTTTGTGTGTGTGTGTGTGTGTGTGTGTGTGTGTGTGTGTGTGTGTGTGTGCGTGCGCGCGCGCTTTTGATATCTGGCCTCGCCTCTTCCTCCTAAATTCTCGGATTACAAGCACGTGCCACCACGCCTGTCTTAGGCGATGTTGAGGATGAAACCCAACGGCTTCGTGCCTGCCAGCCTTCCACCAACTAAGCTACGTCCGCAGTTCCTGTTCCCTACCAGGTTTAGAATCAGTCTTAATTATATCTCAGTGGGCACTTCTCCCTCTTGGCTATACATTGCACTCACCTGGGGGGACCTTACAAACTCTGGACACGTGGGCCTCCTCGCTCCAGAGATTTTTATTTAATTAACCTGGAGGCCCGCAGATCAAGTTTTCAAAGCTTTTCAGCCTTTCAAATGTGGAGCAAGGGTTGGGCCTCCCCTGGCCCTCTGGTTCCTCTCTGTTAAGTGCAAACCCTTTCCGAAACAGGCTGGCTTATCAGTGTCTAACAGGAGTCCACCTCCCTAACTAGACTGAGCATCTTCTGTCGGGCGGCTCAGTACTTCATAGACATTTTTAAATGTTCAAGAAGATGAAATATTATCAAGAAACGCTGATTGGGGGGTCCCCCAAATGCCAGCCTATATATACCGCTCTTCGACAGGTATGGAGAATCGAGAGGGCACAGATGAGCCCCGGTAAAGGCTCGCAGATCTGGCAGCGAGCGCAATCATCCAGTGATGGCGAGGCAGCCCGGGCCTCACTTTCATTTGCGACCGCAAAGTGTATTTCTAGCTTCTCACGAATCAAAGAGACTCCACACTGGTGACAAAGCGTTTACCCGACCGAGCGTCCGGGCAGTGTCAGAGTGCCGCAAGTCTGTGTGGGTGGGAAGCCCCGCCTCCACACGCGGAGCCAATCACAGAGTGCGGCGCGGACCCCGCCTCCCAGGCGCGCCAGGTGGCTCTCCCGCCCCGCGGGGAGGCCATCGACGACTTGGGCTCGATTGGTCAGCCTGGCTGCGCTAACGGACGCGGAGGCGGGGCCCAAGCCGCGGGGTGGGCGCGCTGCTAGCTGCTGGCGGCTGCGGAGGTGAGTGGCCCTTGGGGTCGCCGAGGCCGTCGCGGGGTCCCCTCTCAAGAGCACGCCCCAAGGTGTCCTTTCCAGAGTCCCGACCGTCTCCCTGACCAGCCAGGGCCCCCAGGGCTGCTAGGTGCGGGCTGGGAGTCGCGCGTGCAGGGCCGAGCGTGGACCACCCTACGGGAGCCCGCCTGACACTCCGCGTGGCTCGCTTCCCACTCCGCTCCCCACTCCCGGAGCCCTGGCTCCTGTCCGAGTGAACAAGGTGAGCCACCCGGTAGAGGAGGCAGGACCTGGAGCTTAGAATCGTACGTGGCGCCGGCTGTGTTTGGGGTTAGTTGTGGGTCCTCAGGACTGAGTTTGCTCCAGCTCGCTTTGCCGCGCTGTCTAGTGACTGCGATTTGGAGCAAAGTGCGAGATCGCGGAGTCAGGGTAGATGTGGACCCCTCCCTCCTGTCAGACTCATTACAAATTCAGGGGGAGCTCCGCTTTTATGTAGAGTCCACATTGATTGATGTGAAAAATTACCACGAAGCCTAATCAAGGTTCCCATTGCCTTCAACCAATTAATAAAGTTTGTGTGTTCACGCGACAGCTGGGGCGAACGGAGGACAACCTCAGGTGTGGGTCCTTGCCTTCCACCTTGTTTGGAACAAAGTCTTTTGTTTTTCTGCAAAAACTCGCTCTCCTCGGGGATAGCGAGGAGAGCGACAGCATCCTCCTTCCATCTGCCCACGGGAGTGCTGGGATTACAGAATTCTCGATTTCTGTGGATTCTGGAGATTGTATCTCCAGCTTTCTAGCTGCAAGTGTCTATACCCACTGAGCCATCTTTATTTGTAATCATACCTTTCTGCGCTGCAGGCTCTGGTTTCAACCTTCTGCATCGCATGGACTTTTGTTTTTAGTTTATTGTCAAATACACATGCTCCCCCATCTTCCCTTGGGAAAGAAATTTGATGAGACTCCGTGCAGTGTTGATGAGGCAGGGTAGGAAGGAGTTTTCAAGAGTTTTTTTCCTCAGCCCAGGACAGGCCAATTCTGGCCTTTCTCGTCATCTGGGATGGAATGAATGATCTGAGATGATCTTCAGTCCTAACTCCCTCTTTAATTTCAGAAGAGTAAACAGCAAGTTGCAGTATTATTGGGAGCTGTTTTATCTTTAATTTTTTTTTTTTAATGCACAATCGCGTGAAGCTCAGGCTGAGGATGACCATGAGTTCCTGACCCTCCTACCTTCAAAACGCTGGGATCACTGACAAACCCTGTCTCAGAAAAACAAAACAAAACAAAAACAACAAAAAAAAGGAACTAGCTTTCTACACTAGGCTGGCCTTGAACTCACAATGATCTGCCTGCCTGCCAGCCTCTGCCTCCCGAACACGGGGATTAAAAGTGTCTGATGCCGAGCCTGGCTTCTGGCTTCCTTTTTTCCCCCTGAGAGAAGGTCTTACTTTGTAACCTAGGCTCTCTGGAACTCATGATTCTCCTTTCTGAGACCCCAAAGTTGGGGATTATGGCATGTATTTTTTTTCCTTTTTAACACTTGGCTCTATTTGCTTCATACTAAACAATTTTTATTCTTTACCCCTCCCTACTCCAGCAGTCTGAGGTGTTAGTGATACTCCTTAATGCTGTAGCTTCTGCCTTAGTCCTAGGATGAGTTTGTTTTCTTCCTGAGATTTCAGGGTTCCAAACCTGTGTTCTGTTAATAGCCTGAGGTGGGGAAAAGACTACTGCAAATTATTGGCATATTTGCATTAATAGGTAATACTTTCAAGGCTTCGGTTAATTTGTTTTATTAATTTGAAATGTGCTCTTGAGAAAGCTTACAGATTTCACTATGACTCTTGGAAGAACAGGTACAGAACTCAGAATGTTGGGGGACGCTTGATCACAGGTGTAGACAAGTACTGGACTTCCTGCTATTACCTGAGAGTTCACAATACACTTGCAAGTAGAATGACTACCCTTGAAGCCACCAATCAGAATGAAAGATTAGGATATCCAGCACATGTTTCAACAAAGAAACGGGGGAAAGGATAAGAGAAAAGGAAAGGGGAGGTCTTTTGATGAAGAGCTTTGGAGCGTTCTTGTTACTGCAGTTTTTTAGGCTTTGGTTCCATGGTTATCTGTTCCATAGATACCTGCCTTGTTAATAATGCAAGACCATTTTTAGTGACAGACTGAACATTTAAAGTCTTTGGCTTGTATCTTTTTGGAACCTAGATCAAGATCCAGTTTCGGGCATGAGACTCATTGGGTAATCGTTTGAGATCAACTTGGCTGACCAGGTGTAAAGTGCAAGAGGACTCACAATGACTGAGGTATGTTCAACGTGATGGACGACTCTAGACTTTTCCAATTTAGGGAGATAGCAAACAAGGTTTATTGTGCTAGATGATACGTTATGTTTTTCTTACTTTTGAGTATCTGATGATTCTGTCAAGTAATATTGATAGTTTAACCTCAGTAAGAAAACTGAAGTTCCATAAAGTTAACCAACTCTGCCCTGCTGTGATGAGCTGGCACAACTCAGTGCTCTTTGCGTATTTAGTTTTCTAATCCTTGCAATACTTCTGTGAGCTAAGTGCTCCTCCTCCTCTTCTATGAAGAAATCAAAGCACAGAGGGATTGTTTTCCCCTGTTGTGTGTTGGACTCCCCAGGCCGTCTGGTTGTGTGCTAGCTTTCTTTTGGTTAGTCTTGCCTTAACATTTTTTTTCTGTAATGATTTGGCAAACCTGTCTCAAGTGGCTGACTGGGAGGGAGCTCTTTTGCTTATACAGAAATCTTGGATCCCTTAGTGTTGGCATCCCTGAGTTTGAGCCCTGGACTCTAAACCTTGAGGACTAGAGGCTTAGGGCCCCAAGCTTTCAAAGCCTTGTAAAGCCAGCAGGTAGTAGCTCCAGTCACAGCTCTGGAGCTGTGGCTCTTTAACCTGTGCTCTTGAACACTCCTCGTACCTGGGACTTGCAGTTCTCATAGCTGCGGCTCCTGCCTTCAGTTAGTCAGTGTCTCTCAACTTTTATAACACACCACTGTCTTTTGTGGCTTAACATCTTGCTCTTTCTGCCTTTGGGTGCTCTCTGGAGCTCTTCAGCTGCTTTCTTGTGTGATGTTCTGGTCACGTCCTTGCAGTGGCTCAGTGGAATTTTTCACTGACTCTTTTGTCTTACTTAGCTTGTGGTGGCTTTCAGAAACTTTTCAACTGTTTCTGCCAGAGCTAGAAGCTTGGGAATTTTGTCTCATCTTTGTGTAACCAGTTTAATCAGGTCTTCCTGTGATTAAAGTCTACAAGTAGGCAAGAGATCGTTTGAGAGAAGACTTTATTGAGCTTAATATTGCAACATGAGGCAATGTTAGCTCATAGGAGGGAAGCCTCCTGCCTGGACTGACTAAAATGGCTTGTTTATGTAGCTGGAAGACAGGCCTGCCTTGTTTGGATCTGGACTGTAATTTTACCAATTTTGGTGATTGGTGCTATTAACTTGGCAGAATCTAGACTCACCTGGGAGACTGGCTCTGGGCATGCCTGTGGGGAATTATCTTAATTACATTAATTGTGGCGACAAGCCCACCTGAGCAGGGTGGTGTCACCACTCCCTGAATAGAATACCGCGCCCTACAAGCGGAGAAAGGGAGCGGAGTAGCATGCTTATATTCAGTCCTGTTTTTTGACTATGGATTTGATGGACCAGCTGCTTTAAGCTTCTGCTGCCTTTGCCTTGCTGCCATAATGAATTATACCTTGAACTGTGGGTTAAAATAACCCTCATCTCTCTTAGTGATTTTTTTTTTTGAGAAAGGGTCTCACTGTGTGTCCTTAGCTGACCTGGAACTTGCTAAGCAGACCAGGCTGGCCTCAGACTCAGAGAACTCTGCCTGCCTTTGTCTCCTAAGTGCTGGGATGAAAGGTGCACACTGTCATGCCCATCAACAAGTTGCTTTTAAAAGTATATCACAGGTGTTACATACCTTTCATCCCAGGACTTGGGGCAGGCCAGGGCTACATAGTAAGACTCTGTCTCAGAAGACACAAAACAAAAACTGTTTACAAATCAGATGAAGGTATTTACTTGTTTATTGTATTGCGTGCCCACATGTTTATGCTACTGTGCTTGTGGACATCAGAGGACAACCTGGTTGGACAAGTTGGTTCTTTCCTTCTGCCTTATGTCCTGGGTTCATGGACTCAGGTGTTAGGCTTGGCCTCGAGTGCCTTAACTCACTGAGCCATCTTGCTGACCCCTAAGTTGCCTTTGTCAGAGTTTTTATCAAAGCGCCAGGAAAAGAAATTAAGAGACCAATCATACCCCACAGCTGCTGCATAATTCTAGGTCCGTTGATCACAAACCTATCTGCACTGACCGTAATCCTCTACTAGGAACCATTCATAAGCCATGTGTCGTACCAACCACAGCTTCATTGCAGACTCTGGGGAGGTGCTCCCTCCTCCATCCTGAGTGAGAAGAGCAGCGGAGTGGTCAGAGTCATCTAGAGTTAGCCAAGCTTTTCTTGCCTGGAATGCAGTCTTGAATAGCCTTCTGAAGCTGGATGATTTTTAGAAAGACCTCCAGAAACAGGGGTTGACACTTTAACAGCATACTGTCGTGGTCTTTGCACTGAAATAGTTTCCTCAGAGTGATTTGATAATAACTTGACTGCCCTGATGATAGTTCAGGTTGACTTCAAAGAAGTTGATTATATTAGGAGTAATTCCCTACTCAAGGTAGCTAGGCACAAAGAGTTTGACAACGGTCAGTTAAGAGGTGCAGTGGTTCCTTGCTAACTAAAGGAAAAATTAAAGGATGTTTATAATAATGACCTATCATTAGATTGACTTTTTTTCCTTTTTTTTTCCAAGATGGTTTCTATGTATATCCTTGGCTGTACTAGAACTAGCTCTTGTACACCAGGCTCCGCTGTGGGATATTTGATCACACTGTGAAACCCGAGATTGTTTTAATAAAATCAACCTTGAATTAGAGGATGGAGCAAGCAAATAGTTGACAGACGTTAGCCATGGTGAATATGCAGGAAGCAGGAAGATGGATAGAGAGAGGCCTAGGAAGTATGCATAGGGAAGGTCAACTGGTTGCTTCTCAGCCTTTCTGAGCTAGCAGGTTTTCACGCCAACATCTGACTCCCAAGTCTTTATTGGTAAATAAAACAATAGAGACTTAGTTAAAAACTACATTTCATGGCAGACCAGTACAGGGCCTTGGCCACAGATGGAAATTAAAATATCAGTGGATTCAGAATTAGACACCAAATTGACAGAAAAACACCACTCTACCTCCAGAGTGCTGGGATAAAGGTATGTACCACCACTGCCTGGCATACTTTATTTTTTGTTTTTCAAGACAGGGTCTCACGTAGTCCCTGGTGGCCTTGAACTCACGATGTAGTGAGAATGGACACTGAGCTCAAAGAGGGTGTTGGATTCCTTGGAGCTGCAATTACAGACAGATGTGAGATGTCTAACATGGGTGCTGTGAACCAATCTCAGGTCCTCTGGAAGAACAAGTGCTCTTGACTACTGAACCATCTTTTTAGCCCCAGCAATATAGTTCTTAACTGAGCACACTGAGTAATGGGCCAACCCCTATGTGAATATCTATAGGTCCCTCTGTCTAAAATACCCAAGGTCCTTTTGTATGAGGAAGGTGTTGCTTTGACAGTGATTCCCATAATCCTTTTGCCTGTTGTAGGTAATAACTTTTTTTCCTTCTCTTTTATGTCTTGGCTGTATTTATTTTGGCTTTGCTCTAAAAAAAATGTGAACTCATTGTATTTGGTTACAGAAAGATTTTTATTAGTTAGACTAAAATGGTTCTTGACCTCTTGTCAAGGATGCTGTTTCTATTGCTATGAAGAGACATCATATGCTTGATAACTCTTTTAAAGGAAAACATTTAATTGGGGTGGCTGACTTACAGTTCAGAGGTTCAGTTTATTCTCATCATGTGGGACATGGCAGAGTGCAGGAGACATAAGTAATGGAGCATAATGAGGAAATACTGGACCAAAGCATGACTGAAAACCTCCTGGGCTCTGCATCTCCATATCTGATGTCAAAATGCTCTTCAGATCTCTAACTCCTTTTCAGCTTTGTTGACTGCAGCACACTTTTTTCTCTTGAACTGGTTCTCCTCCCTGTTAGCAACTCTCCTCAGCAGATACTCCATAGCCCTCTTCTTCTATCCTTGACTCTAGAGCCACCTGGTCGAATCTGCCAAGTTCTGCTGTTTAGTGGTGCTGAAACATGGCTTCCTCATTCAATTACATCTTCACCGGCTGTGTCTTTTACTACCAAGCTTGGCTCCTGAAACTCGCTCTGTAGACCAGGCTGGTCTCAAACAGAGATCTGACAGCCTCTGCATTCTGAGTGCTTGGATTAAAGGTGTGCCCCACCACACCCAGCTCTAAGCTTTTCTTTTATTCCTTTTCATACATTGGAAACTTGGCTAGGTGGGATCTTGCCCTGTGGTCACCACTCCCTTTATTCCATTTCTTTCTCTTATTACTAAAGGAATTTTTAAAATTTATTTTGTGTTCATTGGTGTTTTGCCTGCATGTGTGTGTGAGGGTGTCAGATCTTGGAGTTACAGACTGTTATTAGCTGCCATGTGGGTGCTGGGAATTGAACCTGGATCCTCTGGATATGCAGCCATTTCTCTTAACTGCTGAGCCATCTCTTCAGCCCCTTTTCTATTAGTCTGTTTATCTCCTTGAACACAGAATTTAGCTCGATTCTACTTCCTGGTGCCCCTTTTCTCAATTTGTACATTTTGTATTTTTTTTTTAAATATTTATTTATTTATTATGTACACAATATTCTGTCTGTGTGTATGCCTGCTGGCCAGAAGAGGGCACCAGACCCCATTATAGATGGTTGTGAGCCACCATGTGGTTGCTGGGAATTGAACTCAGGACCTTTGGAAGAGCAGGCAATGCTCTTAACCTCTGAGCCATCTCTCCAGCCCCATTTTGTATTTTTATTTGCTCCTTTTCATCATAAATCTTTATCAGAGTTAACACTAATAACTATATAGGTTGTTTGGAGATGCCCTCTGCTAACAGAATTAATCCCAAACTCTTCATTTTAGCCTCAGGCAGGCTCTTCAGACAAGGGCAAAAAGCAGCTACATTCTTCACCAAAATATCATAAAAGTGATCTCTAGGCCACATATTAATTTTTTCAATATAACCTCTTTAGCCAGGCCCCCACAGTTCATGCCTTCCATGTTCCTAGTAATATGGTCCATTAAGCAATGCTTAAAGCATTCCACTGCTTCCCTAACCCAAACTACCAAAGTCTAAATTCCTCCAAACAAAATCATAGCAATACCCCAGTCTGTTGTACCAGTTCTGTCTTTGTTAGGGTTTCTGTTGCTGTGAAAAGACACCATGACCACAGCAACTCTTGTAAAGGAAAGCATTTAGTTGAAGGGGCTTGCTTACAGTTCAGATGTTCAGTTTATTATTGTCATGGTGGGACTTGGCAGAGTGCAAACAGACATGGTGCTGTAGATGGAGCAGAGAGTCTTAAATCTTGTAGGCAACAGGAAGTGGTCTGAGGGATTGGGCATTGCTTTGGGGCCTATATGAGACTTCAAAGCCACAGTGATGTACTTTCTCCAACAAGGCCATACCTACTCCAACAAAGCCACACCTTCTAATAGTACCAGTCCCTGTGAGTTTATGGGGGCCACATACTTTTGGGCTACCACAGATGCTTATTACCTGAATGATTTAAAACTAAAAGTAGTCTACATTTTTAAGAGGTAGAAAACTAGTATCCACTTGACTCTCTGGTCATCCTCTTTAATTTATCTTCAGTTTCTGTCAAGTGCCTGGAAGTACTCTTCAGGATATCTTGAGAGACTGAACAATCTAGAAGAGGAAAGTCAGGGTCTAGGTTAATAGAGAGCCTGTTTCTTGGTTCACACTTTCCCTGAGAGTTAAGCTCTTATAAGTCACAACTTTAAGCTGGAGTGGCTTTTGTATTTAGTATTCACTTAGTATTCCTCAGCTCTTGATTTTTATTAAATGTCTATAGAAGAAAAGTAGCTTCTGGTTTTCTCTTTTAAAGGTAGGATCTCTTGTTGCCCAAAACTGGCTTCAACTTTGCTATGAGGTTGACCCTGAACTCTGTTTCTCTGACCTGTCCCAGGACTTGGTCTGTGCTGGGTTCTCTGGGGGTGGAAGAAGCCCTGAGTGAGTGTGTGTTTTGACATGAGCAAAGCCTGTTGACTGAATGGCCATGGGACATAGGTGCCTCTGTTAGCCATGTGGGCCAGGCTAAAGGGGATGTCAAAGCTTTCCCCAGATGTTAGGAGTTGTAATACCTGGTTATGAAAGATTAATCAGTATGTAATGAATAGTAACTGCGGTGTCCTCCACATATCTTTAGGTTGAAACCGCTTACCTACTACAGCTACCCCTTCCCCCTGTGCTGTCCCTAATAAATGCTCCCAGGTTCCAGGTTGTGGCGGTAGTACTAGGGAACCCTACCAGATCCTAGCTTCACTGAATGCATATCTATGTGTCTGTCCTTTATTTCCTCACTGCCTCAGCCAGGTTTCCAAGACTCAAGTCTTGAGTTGAGGTCAAGGCAAAGCTAGCTACATTTCTAGCCCTCTTCTTTTTAAGGACAGATTTCTCAGCAGATCTATAATGCCTGGTTTACATGACATCTTGGAACCTGGAATAATTCTAGTAGTGACAGTATCACTATCTTATCCCTTCTTGGCATGGATGGTTGATTTGCTGCTGTTTGTACTTACTGTGCCTTCTTGGGGATCTTTCCTGACCTGGTCCATTCTCCCTTCGCACTTCCTGCTAGCTAGGAACAGAAGTTTTCTTTGTTTTTGTTTTTTTGTTTTTCAAGACATGGTTTCTCTGTGTAGCTTTGGTGCTAGTCTTGGAACTAGCTCTTGTAGACCAGGCTGGCCTTGAACTCACAGAGATCCGCCTGCCTCTGCACTGGGATTAAAGGTGTGTGCCATCACCCCTGGCCTCAGTTAGAAGTTTTAAGGTAAGCAAGTTCCAGATACTATGATGCTAATGAATATGATTTTTTTGCCGCTAGAAAATTTTATCTCTGTATCAAAGAAATCGAGGAATCCCCCGCTTCGGCCCAAATGGCAGTCTTATATTGCAAGAGTGATGATAAAGTAGACTATGAACTTGTTTGTTTTTATTTTTTTGTGGGCCAAACAGAAACTCTTCTTCCCAGTTTCTGATCTACTAAGAAATGAAGGCTGCCTAACAAAGGGATCCTGGTCCCTCCTTGTAACCCAGTGAATGTTAGTAGTTCAGGAGCCTCACAGCCCTTTCAAAATATCTTGGACTGGGCATGGTGGCACAGGACTGTAATCCCAGCACTCAGAGGCAGATTCTCTCAGAATTCAAGGCCAGCCTGGTCAAATTCCACATAGTGAGACAACATACAGAAACCCTGTCATTCTTGTATGTATGTATGTATGTTATTTCTCTCATTTGGTATATCAAAAACTAAAATGCTATATTTCAGAGAACAAGATAAGATAGGATTTATTCAACTAAATCTACTATAAGCATGTTATCTACGAAGTAAAAATTTTGATATTTGCTCTGTAAAAATAGTGGACTTTTCTTCTTTTTGTTTTGTTTTGTTTGGTTTTGAGGCAGAGCTTTTCTGAATAGCCCTAGCTGTCCTGGAACTAACTTTGTAGACCAGGCTGGCCTCAAACTCGAAGGTCCGCCTGCCTCTGCTTCCCAAGTTCTGGGATTAAAGTTTTACACCACAACCACCTGGCTGTGGATTCTTTTAAATAGGATTTTTGGGGCAAAAGTATTAAAAGACATTTTAAATATATATTGTTTGCTTTGTGGCAGGTCTCTACATAGCCCTCGTTCTGGAACTCACTGTGTGGATCAGGAAGGCCTTAAACTCATAGATCCACTTGCCTCTGCCTCCTAAGTGTTGGGATTAAAAGTATGGCAGCACACCCAGTAAATATAGAGTGTAAGCATGAGGATTAATTAAGAAGAGAGGCGCTCAGAAGAAAGTAAGATACACCTGAGCACATGGCTGTGGGTTTGTCTAAGAGAGTGTGGCCCTACATATAATTCCTTTAACTTTGTGTTTAAGAATGACTTTGAAGTTCTGCTCCTCTTGCCTCCCCCTCCCGAGTCCTTGGATTATAGACGGGCACCACCACACTAATTTTATGCACATTTGGAGACTGAGCCCAGCATTGCCTAATAGAGAGGCACTCTACCCGCTGAACTACATCCCCAGACTTCTTTAATGTCTAGTGCACTTTTTCTTTTTTCACTTAGGGAACTCAAATTTTTTTGTCGCCGATCTTTACTTTGGATTCTACAAAAGAAACAATGCCTCCAGCAGCCCCTGAAGCCCAGGACTCCAATCAGTTATTAAACAGACTCCTGATTGAAAAACAGGTAAGCTTAAAATAGTTTAGGTCACTGTTGCTCAAAGTACCAAAAGAATGCTAGGTGTACACATAGAAAATTCTGACATGTTTTTTTGCATTTATTTATTTTTGTATATGATATGTATAGATCAGAGGAAACCTTGCAGGAGTTAAGATTTTCTTTTTTTCCCTTGTGAACCTCAGGACCACACTTGGTCTGTCAGGCTTGGTAAACTCACTGAACTTCTTGTTGGCCTGAAATTCTGACTTTAAAGATTGGTTGGTGGGACTGTAAGATGGCTCAGTGGTTAAGAGGGTATACTGTTCTTCTATAGGCCCTGAGTTCAAGTCCCAACACCCACATCATGCAGCTGCCAACTAATTGTAAGTTCAGCTCCAGGGAATTCAACCCCTCTTCCGGCCTCTGCAGGCACCTGCACTCACTTGCAACATACAACCCTCACTCTACCCCACCCCCAAACAATACACAAGTACATATAGTTAAAGATGAATCTTTTAAAAAATTGAATAAATCCTGAAGAATTCTAGATTAAAGACTGTCAAGTATCTTTATTTCTTTAGCATCCTCAATTTTATCAGTCTCCAGAAAGATTTGACATATGGTCCCTGTGGAGGCCAGAGGCATCAGATCCCATCTAGAGCTGGAGTTACAGGCAGGTGAAGCACCTTGACATGGGTGCTGGATACAGAACTCAGGTCTTTAAGAGCAGAACAATATGTGCTCTTCACCACTGAACTGTCTCTCCAGGTCCCTATTTTCAGTATGTATAAATTGTTACTTTATTCTTAGACACAGACTAGAGCTTGGAAGATGGCTTAGGTTTTTTTTTTTTTTTTTTTTTTTTTTTTTTTTTTTTGAGACAGGGTTTCTCTGTGGCTTTGGAGCCTGTCCTGGAACTAGCTCTGTAGACCAGGCTGGTCTCGAATTCACAGAGATCTGCCTGCCTCTGCCTCCCGAGTGCTGGGATTTGGAAGATGGCTTAGTGAGTAAGGTTGTTGGTTGTGTAAGCATGAGGACCTGCATTTAAAACCCCAGAACCCAGCGCAGTCTGGTCATGGTATGGCATAGTCATATTTTTCTTTGGGCTGCCAGCTCACAAATAGTGACATGGAGACTTATTATTAATTATGAAAGCTTAACCTTAGCTTAGGCTTGTCACACTAGTTCTTATAGCTTAAATCAACCCATTTCTTTTCATCTGTGTTCTGTCACATGGCTTGTTATCTCTTCGTACTGCCCGTGCTGCTTCCTCCTTGTCTGGCTGGCAACAACCTCTTCCCAGAGTTCTCTCTCTGCCTGAAAGTCCCTCCTATACCTCCTGCCTAGGTATTGGCTGTTCAGTTTTTAAAAAATATTTTAATATTAGACAAAAAGGGGAAGTGTACTGATATTTCATTTAAATTTTAATAAATAAAGCTTACCTGAAGGTCAGAGAATAAAACAGCCGCACTGGTCAGCCTTACAGACCAGGCAGTGGTAGCACACACCTTTAATCCCAGTAGCCACGCTAGTTTGCCATAGAAACTGGGTGGTAGCAGTGCATGCCTTTAATCCCAGCCCTAGAGATGAATATAAGACAGGAGGAGACAGCTCCTAGTCTCAGTCTCATTCTGAGATTCCTGGAGGTAGACTGAGGTAGAGGTAAGAGCCAGTGTCTGGCTGTTTTGCTTTTCTGACCTTCAGGTTGAACTCCAATTTCTGTCTCTGGGTTTTTATTAGTCATATTACAGAGACCCACCTGCCTCTGCCTCCTGAGTGCTGGGATTAAAGGTAGGTGCCACCAAGCCTGGCTAAAAAAGATGAAATTCTTAAAAAATTGAACTTGAATAGAAATGAAACAACCTAAAAACCTTTAAAGGTGGAGCTGGAGAAATGGTTCAGTGGTTATGAGTGCTTACTGCCCTTGGAGAGGGCCCTGATGGAATACCCAGCGCCTATATCAGATTGCTCACAACTGCCTGGCACTCCAGTTTCAGGGATCCAGTGCTGTCTTGGCTCTTCACCCATATGGTTTACATAAAACTTATTCAAGCACACACATACATAAAGTAAAAATAATAATCAAGTCTTTAAGAAAAACCTTTAGCCAGGCAGTGGTGTTGCAGAGGCAGGTAGATCTCTGTGAGTTCAAGGGCAGCCTGGTCTACAAAGTGAGTTCCAGGACAGCAAGTGCCGTTACATAGAGAAGCCCTGTTTTGAAAAATCTAATCAAAACAAAACAAAACAAACAAACCCAAAACTTTAAAAATGTATAAGTAAAACCAGGCTTTAAAAAAAGTTGTTACCTGTCTGGTGCTCAAGAGCTGTCTGTAACTCCAGATCCAGGGGAATCAACACTCTCTTCTGGCCTCTTCTGGCCTCTTCTGGCTTCAGGCATCAGGCACAGACATACATGGAGGCAAAACACCCATACACATACCAAAAAAAGAAGATATCTTTGTTAAAATAATAAAACTCCATATTGTATTGGCACTGAGTAGATTTTGGGTACCTGGCCAGTGGGCAAAAAACAAACAATTAAGATCTTTAGTTCCAGGCTCTTTGTGTGTTGTTCCTAGAATTTCCTATTCATCTTGTTGAGATTATAAACCAGTATTTGCTCTGCTCTGCCTTGCTCAGCCTTAGGAGCGGACAGTCTCAACTGTCCTGCCAGCTGCTTTTGTCCCCGTGCTATTGTGCTGTTGTGGTTCAGAGTCGTTTGGGCCTCTTGCCGATTGAAGTTGCTGTGTGTGATACCCATGTTGAGGTGACTGTTGACAGTAGGTCTCATCTCTTGGATTTTCCTTGTCTTTGTTGTCTTCTTCTCCATGCTGTCTATGGTGAAGAGAGCCCCCACAGAATCATGGTCTATGACCCCAGACATAGTCTTACTGGTCTGTCTTGCTCTCCTTAACCCTAAGTGTTAACAACCTCCCTCAATTTTCCCTGCATAGGAGGGTTTGGAATACTGTGGTTGATACCCATAGGATCTTGTGTAATGATGTGGGACCCTTTACCTGGGGTAGGGCCCGAGTTGTTGGGCTTTCGGATCCCTTCATTTTTCCCCTCAAATCTCACTGTTCTGGTAATTGCATGGAGAATCCCCATGAGATGGATATTATCTATAATGGTTACTTCCTGTCTTGAACTGGAACTCCACAGGGCCTGTGACACCTTCTGCTTCTACCACCCTTTTCTTTAACAATATCAAACCTGAGTTTCTACTTCCAACACTTCTTGAAAGGTTCTTTTTGGGATGATTCTTCTTTCTGGCAGTCTGTTGATGAAACTATATCCATGTCTTACAGTGAGCTGATTTACCATCTCTTACTGCTGCATGCACACTGCCTATGGTGCCCAGCTTGGTGTCTGAGAGTGCAGAGGTAGAGGCAGCTGCAGGGTTTCTCTGTCTTGCTATTCAGGGTTGAGGTGATGGTGTTTGGGGCAGGCTCTGGCAGCTGTGATTCCTTTGAGGGCATGATGGTCAGGAGACTAGAGGCCTAGGTGTGGCTGCTCAGGGGTCTCCCTGGACTGCTATTACTGATTGTAATGGTTGGTCATTCAGCAGAGGACATATATGAAATACTCAGGGCGTGAGGGCATCGAATGACTGTATGCTGTGTTCACAAATGCCTTCTTTGCCTGCTCTGGGATTTGCGGATGGCACCTTCAGAAGCAAGCAAAGGGACTTCCCGAGGTGGCTTAAGCTTGTCTGAACTCATGGTAAGCAAGATGATTTCTAGGAACTATCCATGAAGTTTCTAACTATTACAGCCCAGTGAAGTACAGAACATTAAGGGCAGGCTATGGGAGAAGAGAAGGCAGCACCAGCAGTGGCTCCTTCCAGTTGTGCTTGTTCAGTGGGCAAGGACTGGGGGGGGGGGGCAGGCTTAACTGAGCCCCTTCTGTCAAGTCACGAAAGGATTACTTAGGTATTAAATTGTAGTGGAAACAAAATGGACTAAAAAGCCAATGTTATCCTGTGTGGAGATGGGAGGAGAGAAGGGCACAGCTAGGGCCAGTTCTGTGACTGGGACCCAGCTGGTGACTCATGTTCCATTTTTACTTTCTGAGTCTTTGTTTTCTTCCCTTTGGTATTTGATAACAGATTTCACCAGCTGTCTACCTTTTGTCTCTACTTTTCTCGTTTGTCTTTTTCTTGAGCTTCAGCCTCTGCTTGTATGTGTCTTTGGCATCTTTGTCTTTCTTTTAATGTCCAGCTCAGCAAGCGGTTTCATGGTTTGTTTGTATGCTGCATTTGAACAGGTCCAGATCATCCTCTACATCTGTAGGCTTTCCTCCTCAACTGCTGCCTCTTGACAATGCCTTCTCTTCTGTCTGAATGACATCCAGGGCTCCCCTAGCCACTTGTCATCTTTGTCCACAGCTTCAAAAGCCTTCTGTGCACCAGTAGCAGCATCTCGACTTTAGTCAGGGTGTACCAGTACTATACAGCTGCTGAAACCTCTCTTTTATCTCTTAGTCTGCCACTTCAGGAATAGCTGGAAAATCTCAAATGGGTCCACATTAAAGAGAAACCTGCTCAACAGGGCAATCTTTCAGTTTGTTTTGGTTGTAGAACTTCTATTTGTTTAGCCCTACTGTAGAAGATCATACAAGCCTCCTCTCCTACCTGCCCAGAGCCCCACCCACCCCTTTGGAAGGTACCTTATCTCTGAAGCTGCCATTCCCAAGTCCAGCCTCTACATGACCTTGGTTTTCTTTTCTCGTCCTTGTTAAAAGGATACTTGTTTCAGAGTGATTAGTTTTAGTTTTCAGTTGTTGTGTGCTTTGAGTATGACTTGACCTTATTCAATTAGACTTTCTGTTGTTTTTGTTTTAATTTGCCCATTAAAACTTACATGTGAATATTTTGTATGATGCAATAATTAAGTCATTCGCATACTTCTGTTGCTGATTTTAATAATAACAATAAATCTTTTAAAATTATAATTTGATCTAATCACAGCTTTATGTCTATCGTACTTGAAATGGTCCCATAAAATTTTATATTAAACCTAGGCATGATGTACATCTTTCATTTCAACACTTGGGAAGCAGAGGCAATCATAGCTCTTTAAGTTCAAGACTGGCCTGCTCTATATTGCTGGTTCTAGTCCAGCTAAGGTTACATAGTGAGACCCTGTCTGAAAAAATTATGAGACCATTTGAGCTCTCGCTGGTCTTCCACAGGACCCTAGTCTAGTTCACAGCATCCATGTCATGTGGCTCACAATCACCTCAGACTCCAGGGGCTGACACTTTCTTCTGGTTTCTGCTGCACCTGAACTTAACATGCTGACATATACATACAGACAAGCAAGTGCATACATCTAAAAATCAAGTCTTTTGGAAGAAAGGTTCTTTTCTGAAAACATAGGAAAGTATATAAAAAGTTTTTCTTCATATCTTAAGTTGTCCTTTTTTCTGTACTGTGATTGTAGCAGGAGGAAACAGAATGGGAAAGCATAAATGGGCTGTTGATGACACACGGCTTCAAACCTTTGTGTCTAGTCAAGAGAACAGACCTCAAAGGTAACTAGATCCTGCGCTTGCTCTGTTAGGTACAAAACTTTATTTTTCTTGGAAAAAATGTTTATCTTAAAATGGTTTTACCTTCTCTCTGCTTTTACCATTTATATATTAATATATGTATATGTATATATTACAATGTAGATCTCATCGTTTTTGACAAACAGTCATCACAAAGAATGAGGCAGAATTTGAAAATGTTGATGGAAGAAACAACACGTCAGCAGAACATGATCCGGGAGCTCATAGAGACAAACCAGCAGCTTAAGTAAGATGGTGGGAGTGCCCCTGGGCTTGTCTGCGTGCATTCCAAACATAACTCCCCTGAAGAGGATCCTGAAATTTCATTGCTCTTATTTTTTTTTTAGATTTATTTTACTTCTTACGTGTATGAGTGTTTGTCAGCAGTGTATATAACTGTACCATGTGGGTGCCTGAACCCACAAGTTCAGAAGGTGGGGTGGGGGAAGAATCAGATCCCTGGAACTGTAGTTATAAACAACTATGAACCACCATGTGGGTGTTGGGAACTGAACCTGGGTCCTCTGAAAGAGCAGATAATGCTCTTAGCTGCTGAACCATCTCTCCAGCCTCCTGAAATTTCATTTTTATTAAATGTAAAACATAAAAATATTTTTACAAGTAAGTGAGCAAAAATTAAGTAGATGACTTTCAGTAGCACTTAGCATGGATATGCAATGTTACCCTCTATTTCTTCTATTACTTTCTCTTATGAGGAAGACGAGATTGGTTGTGTCAGGCATGGCTACAGACTGTTAAAAGAAGTGTTGAGGCTGGAGTACAGTTCAGTGCTAATTATGCTATTTTTTGATTCTCAGCACCAAAGCAAAGTAAAAAATGTTAAGAATGTGGAGGCATTTTGGAAAGTAATCTGTTATATAGCATATATATATACGATCTGATTTAACACTGAGGAAAGGAATTGTGTCTCTTAATTAGAAGTGAACTTCATCTAGAACAGAACCGAGCGGCACACCAGGAACAACGAGCCAATGACCTGGAGCAGATTATGGACAGTGTGAAATCCAAAATTGGTGAATTAGAAGACAAGTCCCTAAACAGGGTTTGCCAGGAACAAAATAGAATAAAAGATCTTCAGAAGGAGCAGAAACTGTTGCAGGTATTGAATTGACTTAGATATTTTCTTATTTGGTGGTTAATACTGAAAGTTCTTTATAGTCCCAGGTCATTTCCATGTCGCTTCATGTCTGTGGCAAAGGTCAAGGAATCCAAATGCTTGAGGTTACATTGTTAGAGGAAACAACTTATATTAGCATAGGGTGGTAATGTTGATAGGTGATCTTTTCTACTCAGCACCTCATTTTGAGATTCACCTATGAGGTTGCATGTTATAGTTTGATGAGTATCCCTAAAAGATGCATTGTGTGTGTGTGTGTGTGTCTGTGAATATATGCCACATATGTATGGGTGCCTTTGGAGACCAGAGAGGATGTTAGGGCCCCTGGAGTTGGAGTTAGAGAAGCTTGTGAGCTGCTGGATGTGGGTGCTGGGAACTGAATTCACATCCTCTGGATGAACAGGAAGTGCTCTTAACTACCGAGCCCTTCAGCATCTTATACTGCACTATTCATAGCTCATTGTGCCTGCACAGGGATTTTCCTACATTTGCAATGTCTAGCAGTCTACTTTATAGCAACTATAGCTCCATGTTTAGAGACATAGTGTCCTCTATATAGGTAACAATGCCAGAATAGATAACTCGTATTGCCCTGTAATGAACTCAGATTTCATTGTAAATGCCTCATAATCTCTATGTACATCCCATAATGAATATTGTATAAGACCTAGTTATCTACAAAGAAATCCTAGTACAATGTATATTTTATAATGCCATAATACCCAGCATACAACTCTGTTGCCCTGTACACAGTTCACAGTGCCTTCATATAGCTCATAATGCTCTGTCTGGAGTTTATGGTATTCTATATAGATTTCATAGTGTACCTATATGTGGGGTATTTTCTTAATTAGTGATTATGTAGGAGGCCTAATCCCGTTGTTGGTGAGGCCACCCTTGGGCTCATTATCCTGGGTAAGAAAACCAGATTGAGCCAGCCATGGGGAGCAAGCTAGTAAGCAGAAACTCTCCATGGCCTCAGCATCAATTCCTGCCTCGAGGTTGCTGCCCTGTTTGATTTCCTGTCCTAACTCCCTTCAGTGATAGATTATGATATAGGAATAAGTCAAATAAACCCTTACTTCTCCAAGTTGTTTTTGTCATGGTGTTTCATCACACCAGTAGTTACCCTAACTACGACAATAGAGCTTACTGGAAGCCTGTATAGATCTCATAATTCAGCTGATGGAGTTTGGAGTACTCTATAGAAAGTGCATAGTGCCATGTAGAACCTATAGTACACTTCTGTAGATTGTATCTTGTGCCCCAGGTTGAGCTCATACTACAACTGCAGGAAGTTTGGAGTACACCTTTCTTAGTGTCCATGCTGCCATATTTAGAGGTCGTAGGACTTGTGGAGAGCTCCTGGAGCTCTGTGGAACTCACAGTTGACTTGGGTAGAACATCCAGTTCAGACTTCATCTTGTACATAAAGAATTTTTAGTTTTGTTTGTTTGTTTTGCTTTGGTTTCAATTTTTTGAGACAGGGTTTCTCTGTGTAGCTTTTGAGCCTGTCCTGAAACTTGCTCTGTAGACCAGGCTGGCCTTGAATTCTTAGAGATCCACCCAAATCTGCCTCTCAAATGCTGGATTAAAGGCATGCACCACCACTGTCTGGCAGTATTCTTTTTATAGTCCTTAAAGATTATTATAGACCTCATAGGACTCTGCATGGAGCTAGGACTGACTTGTGCAGATCTCATAGTGCCTTGTGTTTTTCTCATAGTGAACTTGTCTAGAGCGCCATGCCATGATAGTGACTTGTGTAGAATTCAGTGTATCTCCACTGAATTCCTAACACACATGAATAGAGCTCATAAAGCATCTATTTAGACTTCATAATCCCAAGTACATATCTTATGGTACACATACACCCATTACTCCCTCTGTGTGTGAGAGAGTTGTGTTGAATTCATAGTGTATCTGTATAGCTCATAATTTCCTTTATAAAGCTCATAGTGTACCTCTGTATAGCTCAAGGTGCTCTTGATTAAAGGACATGTAGTTGGAGGATGCTTGTTTGTTTCCCAGCTACCTAGACTTCTGAAATAACCACATAGAAACTGTATTAATTAAATCACTGCTTTGCCCATTACCTCAAGCTTCTTATTGGCTAGCTCTTACATATTAATTTAACTCATCTCTATTAATCTGTGTATCTCCACGAGGCTGTGGCTTGCTGGGTAAAGCTCCAGCATCTGTCTCCAGCGGGGCTACATGGCTTCTCCCTGCCCCTGCCTTCTTTCCCCCAGCATTCAGTTTAGTTTTCCCTGCCTAGCTCTGCTCTACCATATCATAGGCCCAAAATAGCTTCTTTATTAACCAGTAGTATTCACAGCATACAGAGGGGAATCCCACATCACAGATTTAAATCTGTTTAAATAAAAAGGAAGGTTTTAATTTTAACATAGTAAAATTACATATACAAAATAGGTATCAAGCAAAAATTACAGTTCCTACATTTATATCTACTTTATCTCTTATCATAACTAAGGAAAACTATAACTATTCTTCAACTCCATCAAAGACTCCAGAAGGATATAATATTACCTAAATAAACAGGAAGTACATTGTAAGCAACTTCCAAAACTGTAGAATTGACAGAGACATCTTGCTGATCGGACAGTCTCCCAAAGTTCTACTGTACATCTTCAGCCTACAGGCCCATAGCATCCAACTGACTTTTTCATGAAACAGGAAATTTCAAAGACAGTTTCGCCTATATTGGCAGTTTGCCAGTCACTTTCTTCTGTGTCCTGCAGAATGTCTGGCAGTCTCTTTCATGAAGCAGGAACCCCGGAGGACCGTCTCACCTTTAGGCAAGTTCAGCAGTCATTTCTCTGTGGGTCCTGTATGTCCAGTTCATACAGCATAGCATCAAGCAGTCCAGGCAAGAGCAGTTTCTTGCCCAAATAGCTAGCAAATTCCTTAAGAAGCCTCTTCGATGCCTATCTTCCTCTTGAAGTAATTGGCGCTGCCAGGAGCAGATGTTTCTCATTGTCATGAAAAGTCCTAACTTCTTAAAACATTTTAAATGCCATATTCTGAGGGTCTCTGTAAGATCTGAAGAATACCTACCTAAGTGAAATATGTCTCTATCTACAAACTTGACTATTATAGATGATTATCTATTAACCTGTATTTCTTAATTATGCATTATATTATAAATGAGCTGTACAAACACAATACCTTAATTAAGAGCAGAAATACATATACACAGTATAACAAAATTGACCTTACACTTGTATCAATAGACCAAAATCCATACCAATGCAAAGTATCCATCTTTATAGCATATTCCCCTTTAAATGTAAACAAACATTTATAAACAATCATTTAGGGAATTTGGGTTTAGTTCTTGCCAAACTGCTTCCTGCTTTTTGTTGGGCAAAGTATTTTGGGGGATGTTCACGGCAATCTTTCAGGGGGTTTGGTCCATAAAACCACTTTAGTCTGGAAGGATTCCACAGGTTCTCATCCTCTGTGGAAACAAAAGCAGAACCTTTTTCCAAAGAAACAAGTCCTTAGACCCAAATTTTGAAATCAAGGTACTTTTGAAGTATGTATGTTGGTTATGTAGCTCCTTTACAGTCAAAAAATTAAAAGAAAACACAATAATATACATTATCTAGACTCTATGCATATTTCATCTTTATGTGTCTTGTTTTTACTCTATTACCTTTTAATATTTATTTTATTATCTTTACTCCTTAGTCTATGACTGTTTGTACTCTGTCTCTTTAAAGACCTTATTTTGGTTTTTTTTTAAACCATTGTTGAAGTAGTAGCAGTAGGGCTGCGTTCCTGGCACCTGGCTGCCCGCATGGCTAGCTTTATACCCAAAATAATCACATGGAAACTGTATTTATTTAAACACTGCTTGGTCCATTAGCTCTAGCCTCTTATTGGCTAGCTCTTACATATTGATCTAACCCATTTCTAATAATCTGTGTAGCCCACGAGCTGGCTTACCAGGAAAGATCTTAACCTGCATCTGTCTGGAGTGGGAGAATCATGGCGACTCCCTGATTCAGCTTCTTTCTCCCAGCATTCTGTTCTGTTTACTCCACCTACCTAATTTTTGCCCTATTAAGGGGCCAAGGCAGTTTCTTTATTTAACCAATGAAATCAACACAAAACAAAAGACTCCCACATCAAACCATGTATTTCTTTTTATAACTGTCTATACTCTTTTCTTCTCTCTCCCAAGCCTACATACATTTATCCAACACTGTGACTCGTTTAGAATTTTTTATGTCTGAATCTGTCCTATTGTGTATCTGTAATTCTTTTCTGTCCAGGAGCATTTCTTAAAATGCCAAGCACTTCTAAGGCTGCTTTGCCTTTTGGCTCCACCTAGTCCAT
Source organism: Microtus pennsylvanicus (assembly GCF_037038515.1). Lineage (NCBI taxonomy): Eukaryota > Metazoa > Chordata > Mammalia > Rodentia > Cricetidae > Microtus > Microtus pennsylvanicus. The sequence goes on along the minus strand of NC_134581.1, from coordinate 24,376,831 downwards.
GATGGTGGGGCGAAGGTCTGTTAAGCACGAGCCATGCTCACAACCCCATTTTCAGGCACACAGTGGGTCTGTGTTTCCCTTAAGCAAGTTGTAGCCCTCTGCTCACAGACCCCATTTAAATACTTGGCCTGCTGAAAGAGCCGGAGTTCGTGCTGGCAGCACAGCCCAGGAAGCCACTGTTTTGAAACTGCACAGTTTTTACTGCTGCCACTGAGTCAGGAACCCTTCCCTTGAAAGAATTGTGCCTCTGTTTGCTCCTAGCAAACAGAGCCCACTGGAGAAAATGCTTAACTTTGTGTGTATCTGTCTGCCTGTCTAGAATTCCTTTCCAAGCCCCCTCAGGTTTTATGTGGATTTAGTCAGTCCCATGCTGGTACACCAATTTGTAGTAGGAGGCCATTCATTTGTTTCCCAGCTGCCCAGACTCCCGAAATAACCACACAGAAATTGTATTAATTAAATCACTGCTTGGTCCATTAGCTCAAGCGTCTTATCGGCTAATGCTTACATATTAACTCAACCCATCTCTATTAATCTGTGTATCACCACAAGGCTATGGCTGACCAGGTAAAGTTCATCTGTCATCAGCGGGGCTACGTGGCTTCTCCTTGCCTCCCATAAGGACATATATCTGTAAGCTCATACTGTCCTTTATGGACTCCAGCTGCCCTAACATGGCTCTCTGTGCCTATTTTTATAGAGCTCATAGTGCCCTGAATAGAGGTCACAGTGCTCATGATTTTAGAGCTCATATGGAAGGAAGTAGTGTAGATCATAATGCACCTTCATGTAAGCTTACATTGGTCTGGATAGACTTCACAGTCTGCTCTATAGAACTCATAGTGCACTTATATGCAGCACACAGTGTTGACAGAAATCTCATATTGCATGCATTTTCATCCCCTGGGGCACTTTATAGAGGTAATAATGCCTTTCATAAAGTTCATGATGTTTTACACTTAAATTACAGTACCCTGGGCACATCTAATACTGCCCTGCTTAGAGCTCACAGTTTCCTATACAAAGCTCATGTCTCATATGGAGTCATAATGCTCATGAATAGAGATCCTTTTTCACCTGTTGAAAGCTCATGTTGGAAATTTATTGAATCCATGATGTCCTACATAGAAATTATAGTGCTCATTATTGATCTCAGTGCCCCATACAGAGGTTTAAGTTGCCTGTCTAGATATGATTTTTTTCTTTATGTGGTTATATTGCCTTGTACTATATATAATAAAGCTGTGTGAGCAGTTAATACTGAATTCTGTGCAGAGCATAGGTTACCCAGCCTTTGAGCCTCCAGGAATTCTTCTGTCTGTTTCCCATTTTGCCATACGAATGGCGGAAGTGTCGGTGAGTGCTGCTGCACCTGGCTCCGTGCATGCTTGGGGACCCAGAATGCAGGCAGATGCATTGTTTACCCACTGAGCTTCTCCTCAGCCATATAATGAAAACTAAAACACTGAAAAGAGAAACTGAAGAACACACTAGATGATGGAAGGACTTTCTGTTCAGTTTATGGGTTGTCAGGACTAGAATGTGGCTCTATTACCAGAAGCAATTTCTTTATCACCATCAAATTCTGACAGTCTTCACAGATTTGAATAAACAGTCCTAATATGCATATAGTAGCACAAAAAACCCTTGATAGTAAAAGCAATTCTGATTGCAAAATAATAATGCTGACGATTTGTTTTCAAGTTATAATTACAAAACTATAGTAACAAAAACAGTTTGATACTGTCACAAAAGTATGTGTACCAATGGAATAGAATAGACAACCCAGAAATATAAACTTATCATATACCCAATTGAATTTTGAGCAAAGATGCCAGTTACATACATTGGAAAAAGAGATAGCGTCTTCAACATAGTACAGGATGACATGATATCCATATGTAGAAGAATGATACTAGATCCTCATCTCTTACCCCATACAAAAGTCAATTCAAAAATGAATCAAAGACTTTAATAATCTAAATTGAAACTGTTAGAAAAAAGAACCCTCTTAAAAGTATAGACACAGGCAGAAGCTTTCTGAAAAGGACTCCAAAAGCTCAGGAAATATAAGCAAGACTCAGCAGATAGAATTGTGTGGATTTTAAAAGCTTCTGCATGGGAAGGGAACCAACAGGATGAAGAGACAACCAATAGAAGGGAAGAAAACTTGCTTGCTGTGAATTACTATTTGGAATATATAGGGACTCAGGAAGGAATGATGTCACATGTCTTTAATCCCAGCATTCAGGAGGCAGAGGCGGGAAGATCTCTGTGAGTTCCAGGCTAGCCAAGGCTGCATAGTGAGATCCTGTCTCAAAAAAGCAACACAAAACACAAGCCCAAACAGTCTAAATCAGTTGATAAATAGGCTAATTAATGAACAGACTGTTCTATAAAGATTGAAATACCAGTGACCCATAAATACACAAATAATGATCAACACCCTTAGCAAACAGGGAAATGCAAAATTAAAACTACATTGCGATTCTGTCTCACCCTAGTCACAATGCCTATCATTAGGACAAAAAAGTAACAGCAAATGATGATGAGGACTTTAGAAGAAAGAGAACCCTTACTCAAGGGAGTATATGTTAGCTCAGCCACTATAGAAATCAGTGTGGAGCTTTTCTCAAAAACTAAAACTAGCACTATCTTATGACAAAATTATACCCTTCCTGGGATATACTCCAAAGATGTGTGTGTGCGTGCATGCACATGTATGCACACACGAATGCATCTTGAAAGTTGTAGCCAGACTGGGAGAATAAAGAGCAGTGGGGAAGAGGAAAAATAAAGATAGAGAGATGCACATGGTCAAAATACATGGGATCCAAAAATATTCTTGTGAATCTTCTCACTGTGTGTAATTAAAAAAAATCAACCTTAATGTTTGCTTCTAGATTTTTAACTAATTTGCATATTGAGGGGAGGCTGGCACCCTCATCACTTAGCTATAGAGGTCTGGTTTCATGGAGGACCAAGGCAAAGGATGGATTACTGCATATTTCATGTTCACTAGGAGATGGGATGTTACCAGCAACTAAGACTATTTTCCCTTGTTAAGTTTCAATAAATTTGACATTTTGTACAGATGACCATGTGCTTAGCTGTGAATGTTATGTTTTGTCTTTTTTTTTTTTTATAAATCTAAGGCACATACTGGTTATGGACCTATTCTGAATTTATAGTCTCCCCTATAGCCTGGATGTTCAAACTGACTACCTTATTTGTAATCCATAAATCATTTAAAAAATAATAATTTTCCATTGTAGTTCTTTCTTTCTCTCTCTCTGGTTTTTGAGACAGGGTTTCTCTGTGTAATATTTCTGGCTGTCCTAGAACTCACTCTGTAGACCAGGCTGGTCTTGAGTTCATAGAGATCCACCTGCCTCTGCCTCCCAAGTGCTGGGATTAAAGTTGTGCCCTACCACCATCCAGCTGTTCTGTGGTTCTTTTAAAATATTTTAAAATATAATTTTTTCTGATTATTATTTTTATCTCAGTTTAAATATAAGGTGGGCATGGTAATACATTCCTGTTGACTCCAGAAATTAGGTGGCTAATAAAATAGGATTACAAGCTGGAAGCCAGCCTGGACTATGAAGAAACCTGGTCTCATAAAACCATTGAAATATAAATTTATATTGGCTTTATAGAGATTTTTAAAATCCTTATTATGAAATCTTAAATGCATGTAGTTGTCATAGTTTCCTCATTTTATAGGTTTTCACATTTATGAGATATTAATATTCCTTACATCAGTTTTTTAACAGCCTTGATGGAGATGGTGACACAGTATTGATAGAATGTATGTCCTACATGAATAAATATAATTATAGATTTACAATCTTCTTACAGATGAGATGCCAGCACTATAAGAAAAAACGAATGGAACAAGAAGAGACCATTGCTTCTTTGCAAAAGAATATCTACAGATTAACTAAAGAGGAAGAAGAGCGTGTTATTACTCAAAACAGAGTGTTTGCCCATCTCTGCAAGAGAGTTCCTCATACAGTCTTGGATAAACAGTAATGCCTAGTACATAGGATGATAATGGAACTGGGTTGATTATTTTTCAGCTGATTTTATTTTGACAGTGGTTTTATCTTTTGCTAGAGAAGTCCTTTTTTGTTTTGTTTTGTTTTGTTTTTTTCGAGACAGGGTTTCTCTGTAGTTTGGGGGCCTGTCCTGGAACTAGCTCTTGTAGACCAGGCTGGCCTCAAGTGCTGGAATTAAAGGCGTGCACCACCACCACCAGAAACCCTGTCTTGAAAAACTATACACATATATGTGTATGTATATATATGACTTGTTTCTGGCAAGAATGATTGAAAAATCTTAAGTTTGCCATACAGTCTGTACTTACTTTTTAAAAGATTTTATTTTCAATAATGTATTTATGGGCTTGTGAGTGCAGATACTTCCAGAGGCATTGAAAGCCTCTGGAGCTGGAGTTATAGAAGGTGCTGGGAACTGAACTTGGGTCCTCTGCAACAGCAGTATACACTTTATTTACTTAGTTAGTTAGTTAATTAGTTAGTTAGTTAGTTAGTTTTTTAGGACTGAAGGTTGGGAGTACTTTCTGTTCTTGCAGAGAGCCTGGTTTCTCTTTCCAGCACCCAAATGGTAGATCACAATCATCTAGCTCCAGGGGATCAGGTACCCTCTTCTGGCCTCCTTCGGCACTTGAACACAAATTGTGTGCGCGCGCACACACACACACACACACACACACACACACACACACACACACACACACGTACATCTTTTGTTTTGTTTTGTTTTGTTTTTGAGACAGGGTTTCTCTGTTATAACCTCCTTTACTGTCCTGGAACTCACTCTGGAGACCAGACTGGCCTCAAATTCACATAGATTCATCTGCCTCTGCCTCCCAAGTACTGGGATTATAGTCATGTGCCACCACTACCCGGCTAATCTCAAAATTTTTTCCATGTATGAGTATTTTGCCTATATGCACGTGTATGTAGTGATGTGAGTCTGGTACCTGTGGAGGCCATCAGAAAGTGTTTGATGTCCTGGAATGGAGTTGTGGATGATTGTAAGCCACCATGTAGGTACTAGAAATCAAAGCTGGTCTTGTAAAAGAACAGCCATCGATCTAAACCACTGAGCAATCTCTCCAGCCCTGCAGTGTGTTCTCTTAACTGCTAAGGAATCTCTCTATCTCTAGTCTGTGTTTACTTTTGTCATAATAACTTGAAATTATGTGAAAGAATAGCAGATACTACGTTTTGAAAATAATTGAATATATTTTTTGTTTTCCAGATTGCTTTGTCTAATTGATTACTATGAATCTAAACTTCGAAAACTCCGTACACAAAGGTATAAATAATATAATTTTAAAGTAATTCATGATAAATATTATCCAGGAACAAGTTAAGTTTCTATAGCTTTTGAGACTTTATATTCTGGAAGTCTATATATCATTATGAAATTCTTTTTCAAATATAATATTTTTATCCTTCAAGAATTTCATGTATGCATACTGTCTTACGGTTTCTGTTGCTGTGAAGAGACACCATGACCATGGTAACTCTTATAAGGAAAACATTTCATTGAAGTGGCAGCTTACAGTTTCAGAGATTCAGTTTATCATCATTGTGGTGGGGAGCATGGCAGCATGCAGGCAGACTTGGTGCTGGCTACATCTTGACCAGAAGACAACAGGAAAGCAAATAGACAATGGGAGTATTTTGAGCATAGGAGAACTCAAAGGCCCACCCCACAGTGACACACTTCCTCCAACAAGATCACACCTACTCCATCAAGCCACAACAAGTGCTACTCCCTTTGGGGGCCATTTCTTTCAAACCACCATATACAGTGTACTTATTTGCATACAGTATATTTTGGAAATATTTACTCTCCATTTCTGACCAACAAATTTTAGTTCCCCTTCACAACTTCATGTTGAGCTTCTTTTAATAAAGATCTATAAGATTGCATTTTACTGCTTAGATAAAAGTAAGTATTATTTCCTTTTATTTGTTGATGCATTATGTTATTATGTTTGATTTCTAGTACTGATGTGGTGACAATCAACCACAACTCCATTACAGGAGATCAAACATAATTTTAGCCACTGGAGAGCAAGTGTGTTCATAAAGTATATGGACATGTAGTACATTGGCTGTGGGGCAGAGTAAGACCTCGCTATGCAAATTTAAATATATCAAAGATAGAATGTCAGTGAAAAAATGGCATATAGCTAGGTGTGGTAGTTCTTGCCTATGTTCCCAGCTTCCTGTAGCCAAGGTAGAGGTTGGAACATTGAGGAAGTAAAGGAAAGGATAGCCGAGAGTTTGAAGCTAGCCTGGGCTACATAGTGAATCCTCAACTGGCTTGAGTAAGAGTGAGACCCTGTCCTGATACTGTACTTGGGAAGAATGTGTGTTAATGCCTGTGTAAGTCAGTGTCAGGCATGGTGGTGTGTACTATAATGGTGAGGCAGGTGGGACAATGCCTGAGACAGAAGGAGAGAGCAGTAAAAGGGAGAAGAACGGCTTTGCAGATAGACTGCAGAGTTTTCAAAGACATGAGAAAGGATTTTTAAGTTAGATGAATACACCAGCAGGAAGAGTGGATGTAGTCAGGAATGTTACGTGACTGAAGACGTCCGAAGCACAGGGTAGGTGGAGTATGCTCCGTACTCTGTATTGTTACCCTTTTACATGCTACACTGTTTCTTGATGATTTCTATGAATTGAAAGTGCTAGAAGGAATAAACAGTATGCACATAGTATATGTTTTTAAAGACCAGGAATGTTCTGTTTGTGTTTTGTTTGTTCATTTCAACAAGTATTTTTCATCCCCTTTGTGTCCCATGACAAAGTTTTCTGGTCTTCATGCATTCGAGGTAAAAGAGTTAGTAAAAAGAATGCCCTAAGGTTAGGTGGTCCTGTGCTATGATACTCTTCACTGTAGAACAAGTAGGAAATTGGGATATTTAATTCATGTTTAAATTATTAAGCCCTGATTAGATTGACTTAATCTTTGCTAGCTGAATGTTTTCTTTAGGGATGTATGATGAAGTGTGTTGTCTTCTCACAGGCAGTATAAAGAGGACGACAGTCAGGCAGAAGAGGAAAAAGACTACAGAAGCCTGGACGCCTCACGAAATTACAAAGGCCTTCTGATGGTATGGGGAGCAGAGAACTAATCAATGCCTTTCTATAAAGCAAAGCAACCCCCTAGCAGAGTTACTTATTTTACTGTGAAATGCATTGCAGTCATTACAGAATCAACTCAAGGAATCAAAATCCAGGATTGATGTACTGTTAGGTGAAAAGCTGAGTCTCCAAAAAGATCTGGAAAACAGGTGAGAGAAACTTAATTCTTCTTTAGCTTTTAGGTTGTTAAACGAATCATTCTTGCCCTCTTACTCTAGAACTTAATCCAGGTGCTTGACATGCTGTACTCCTTCTGGTTGGTTGTGTTTCATTGTGAATGATGAAAAGAATAAGACTCCTTAGGCAAGCAATGGAAGTGAGAAAATAGCAATCCATGCTGAGGATAAACTGGGTAAGAACTTTGAGGAGATTCAGAGCTTTCTTGTGTTGTGTGTTTATATGTGTGGGAACAAATGTGTGTGCAGTTGAGTGTGCACATCTGTGCTCATACATGTGGAAACTAGAGGTCAGCCTCAGATGTCATTCCTTGGGATCTGTCCACCTTGTTTTATGAGACAGGATCTCTCCTTGAGACCTGCCTGAAGCATGCCAATTAGGGTGCCTGGCCAGTGAGCCCAAGGTATCTGCCTGTCTTCAGCACCCCTTTCCCAGTGCTAGGATAGGAAATGTGCACCCCCTATATGCCTTTTTAGGTTCTTGGATCTGAACTCTGGTCTTCATATTTTCATGCCAAGCACTTTACCAGACTTAGATGTCTCCCCAAACCCAGGTTCAGTCTTTGTTTTGTTTTTCTTTTAAAATTAACTTTAATGAGAGTTGGAGAGTTTATCCCTTTGGAAAACTGCCTGCTGTGCAAGCATGTGAGGACTCAAGTTCAGATCTCCAGCACTCATGTGAAAAGCCAAACCAGTTGTAGCAGTGTGTATCGTTAATTGCAGCATTGGAAGAAGGCGTGAAGACAGACAGATTCCTGGAGCTCATTGGCTGGCCAGCCAGCCTAGACAGTTGATGAGCTCTAAGTCCAGTGAGAGAACCTCTGACAAAAATAAGAACTTAGCTGCGTGCTTGGGAAGAATGAACTGTACATTTAGGATAGTAGTTATCTGTGATATGAGAGAGTCTTAGCTAGTGTTTCTATTGCTGTATTAAAATACATGACCAAAAGCAACTTTGGGAGGAAAGGGTTAGTTTCATTTTACAATTTATAGTCCATCATCCAGTGAAGTCAGTGCAAAAACTTTGATAGTACTGAACTGAAGTAGAGGCCATGGAGTTTTGTACTTAGTCATTTGTTCCTCGTGGCTCGCTTAGACTTTTCTTATACCATCCAGGACGTTAGGCCCAGATATGGGCTGGGCCCTCCCACATCAATCATTAATCCAGACAGTACTCCAGAGTCTTGCCTACAGGCCAGTCTTATTGAGGCATTTTCTGATTTAAGATTCCATCTTCTCAGATATATCTAGGTTTATGTCAAATTTGACAAAAACCGTCCTTTTTTTTACTGTAAACAAGTTACATAATAGCACAGAAGTAAATAAAGATGTTAAATAAGAAATTATACAAGATAGATCAAAATGTCTAGTAAACGCCTAAGAATTAAGGATTTTAAATAAGGGATTGGGGAGATGGCTCAGCAGATAGGATTGCTGGCTGCTTTCCAGAGATCCAGTGTTTGATTCTTAGAACCCACATGGTGGCTCACAACCATCTGTACTCTAGTTCTGGGGATCCAGTGCTGCCTTTTGGCATCTACAGACAACACACACACACAACACACACACACACACACAGGCAAAACGCCCATACACATAGAATTTAATTTAAAAATAATTTTAATGTTTATTAATAATATAACAAGATATATTTTTGTTTGCTAAGTAATTTTGTCCTTTACAATAAATTTAATGTATTCATCTTGATTTTTTTTACAGACCCACAGAACATGAATTAAGACTTTATAAACAACAAGTGAAGAAACTGGAAAAAGCCCTTAAGAAAAACATCAAGTAATTACATTTTGTCAAAGTTATAGCTTATAGCTGCGCCCTGTATTTTATTATTTGTTTTTTATATCTATCAGCTGTTGTATGTTGTTTTACAGCCTTGGCATGGAGTTGCCAAGTTGCTGAGAGATGTGACTTTACAACTATTTTTGGGCCAGACATGCTAACAGAAACCTATAAATCCTGGCACTGTGGAGGCTGGGCAGAAGGATCACTACTAAAAAGCTAGCCTGGGCTATATAGCAAAGCTTTGTCTCAAAAAACAATAGTATAGAATAAAGATGGATGTTTCTGATTCTAAAAGCTTAAAAGCAATTTGGATTTGGCTTTATTTTTATTTTATATATTCTTGAGAATTTCATGCATTCAGATAATTATATGCATCATTCCTCCTCTATAACTCACTTCTCCTTAACGTACCCCCCCAAGTAACTTTATGCTTTAAAAAGAATAACCCTCTATGCCACCCATATGTGCATGGGTTTGGTTTGTCCACTGAAGCCTGGGGATCTTGTTGGTGTCTACATCCTCAAAAGGAATGATTCTCTCTCACAGAAACTTAGCCAACAGTAACAGTAAGAGTGGGGCCTGGATGTCCTCCAGCCTGTCTGTGCTGGACTCTTGTCTGGCTTTATTTTATCACTACAGTGTTGTGAGTCCATGGCTGTGATTGCCTCGCGCCGAGTACAGTATTTCAGAACACCCTCCATCGTTGGCTGGCTCTCTCGTTCTTTCTGCCTTGACATGGGGTGTGTAATAGGACTGAGAACTAGTCTCTTACTCTCAGCACTTTGACCAGTTACTTTTCTCTCCGCTGACTGCTGCCCACTGCCAAAAGAAGCTTTGATCAAAGCTGAGAGCATCTCAGGTTTATAGATATAAACATAGATGTTTAGATAGCATTTTGAAAGCAATATCATTTGTTCTACCCTAAGGCCAATGACTCCTGACTCATGGACATTTTTGTTTTGTTTGTTTTTCAAGACAGGGTTTCTTTGTGTAACAACTCTAGCTGTCCTGGAACTAGCTCTGTAGATCAGGCTGGCTTTGAACTCACAGAGATCTACCTGCCTCTGCCTCCTGAGTGGTGGGATTAAAGGTGTGCTTTACCACCACCCAGCTGAGTCATGGACTTTTGACAAGGATTAAAGTACCAGACATGAAGTTCCCTCTTGTGGAACAGGCCTCAGATCCAGCCAGAAGGCTGTTGGACTAACAGGCTTATCTTGCCTGGTAGGTCAGTGCTGCAGCATTCAGGGTCCAGCACTGCTTAGACTGTTGATGTCTTTTCTCTTTCAGAAGCGTACATAGCCCCTTTGGCACTAAGAAAGCTAGCCAGCATTAGGAGGTTTCTTGGTTGGTTTGAGATCTATTTCTGTATGTCCTGCAGCCAAAGTGTATTGTGTCTTTAACAGTAGCATTTATAGGGTTGTATCAAATAGTTTGTGGGTAGCCAGGGGCTATGAGAATAGCCTGTGTTGTTTTGGAGTCCTCAGGGGCCTCGCTGACCTTTAATTCCTAGAAAGTATCCTATGTCTTACACCCTGTATTCCAGGAGTGGCATTGTCCACCCATGCAGGGTGGACATTATTTTCCATTAAAAATATTTTTAACTTGTAATTTCAAACCAGCTAGTGGGCTTCTATAAGACTTTTACATACAAATTTAGTTTTAGTTGACTTGTTCTCTCTTTAACCCCACCCCATCCTCACATGACCCCTTAACACTCAGTAATTCCTCTTCTTTTATTTCATATGTAATTCTTCTCTCCCTCCAATTCTAAAAGCTGGGTTGTAAGATAATAGGCTTCCATGTGGGTCTTCATGTAATCTATCCTTTCTACCTCCTTGCTTCTCCCATAATGTGTGCCCCTCCCTGATTAAGCCTGTATGTTACCATTATTCCACCTCTCGACTTTTGTTTTTTTTTTTTTTTTTTTTTGGAGACAGGGTTTCTCTGTGGTTTTGGAGCCTGTCCTGGAACTAGCTCTTGTAGACCAGGCTGGTCTCAAACTCTCAGAGATCCGCCTGCCTCTGCCTCCCGAGTGCTGGGATTAAAGGCGTGCGCCACCACCGCCCGGCTACCTCTCGACTTTTGTTTTACCTATGATCTGCTGGCCCCTTTCCTTTAGTGTGTTACCTTCATAAAGCACCTTTCTGTTCTCTGACTTCCACTTATGTTCCAAGCTGAATACACAAAAGATTTGAAGATAGAAACTGCATATGAGACAGTGCATATAACGTTGGTCTTTCTGGGCCTGGAGTTGACTTTATATTCATCTCAATTTAATAAATAGAGCAGCAAGAAAAGAAAATATTTTAATAGAAAATTATCTCTAGAAATCGAAGAAGTGCAAAAGAAACAATGAAACTGCAGATAGCAGATCCTATATTTCTATTTTAGCTAGTCACAATCTGAACATTTTTATGTTAATTTTTGTGCTAAAGATTGAATTTAGGTCTTGAGCATTCTAGAGTAAGAGCTGTTCCACTGAGTGTGTCCCCAGGGTTGAGCATGCTAGGGTTAGTGCTATTCCACTGAGTGTCTCCCCAGCACTATCCAAAAGTTTTAGTGAGTTTTGTTACTTAAAAACTAAAAGTGTCAAAAAACCTTCAGTGAGTCAGTCCTATCTACCACCTTTAACTCCTTCCCCTGTTTTGAGACGTGAGGTCTCGGGGGTATTTTTAAAATGATGATTTCAAATATTGATGCTACTTCCTTAAGATTATCTATGTGTATTCTTTGATTCAAAAGACTAGAACTTGAGAAAATAATTTGGAGCTTTGGAATGGATTATTTTGAAAACTGTTAGTGTATGCATTGTGTGTGTGTGTGTGTGTGTGTGTGTGTGTATATTAATTCACTTGTGTTATTAGTGTATATTGTTTCAGTTTTCAGGGTAGTTGCTCTTTTCTCCTCCCCATGGTATCACTGTCACCATGGAAAGACAAACAAGGACAAGGGGGGGATTCATTGGGTATCTACTTACATTAAGGTTGGGGAGAAAAACTGAACTAAGAAGTCTAGGGAAAAGTTTGCAAAAGTTGCATTTATTCAGTGAATAACCTCCTGTTGGTGGGCAATCTGATTCCCAGTAGTACTTCCTAGTATCTGTGAGGCTTTCTGACACTGGGGTTGCAATGATAAACCAAATAGAAAAGGTCCCTGACCTCATCAAGATGGCATGAAGGGAGGAGGGTCATGAAAGAATAAGACAATTTCAATATAGCATAAATATAATAATAAGGGATGATGATAAGGACTAGTGGGATGGTTCAGTGGGTAGAAGCACCACAAATCTTGTTATGGTGTATAGTGGTCGAGTTCTCTTATCACCAATTAAATAATTAAAAGGCAGTAAAGGATTCAAAGTATAGCAGAGCTAATGTTTTAATCAAAGCAAAAGTAGCAGGTGAGAACAGACTCTTGAAAAGGAGGGGCCCTGGAGTCTGGAGTCTACAGGTTATCTTTGGATAGTGTTTTCTTTATATTGAGTCAATTAGCACCTCCATTACCAGCTTTACTGGAGGTCTCTGACAACATAACAGCTCAGGGATTGGGTGATAGGCTTCCATTAGTTGGGGGTCTGGATCCATGAAGTATCGAGACATTGTCCATGTGCCTTTTACTCTCTGCACACAAGTGCCTTTTCTCTGATGTGAGGTGTGCTGTAATAGAAAAGTTGATTTTTGGTTGCCCTTCCTCTACTATATCCAACATCCATTTTAGAATATGCCAATTTGACATTATCTAGGGCTCCTCCCCCCTCAGTATCTGCCTAACAACTCTTTCTTTCATTACTCCTCTCAGGAGATAACCCCAACTGCCATCAAGGGATTGGGTCCATGATTGGTCAGTTGCTCTTTGCTGCTTCCTGCTGACTGGACGGGTGGAGTTATAAAACAGCAGTCAGGGTCCCTCCAGAGGGGGTCTGTCTAGTAGCCCATAGCAGGAAGTTCAGTGCCGTGGTGGATTGACTGGCCTGTGGTTGTAGTTCCTGGTGGTGATAGCTTTCTTTTGTTGTCCTGTGTTTCTGGTACTCGTGGTGGCATCTAAAACAGATATTAAATAAAATTAAGAGCATGATAATGAAGGTGGCGAAGAAGAGTGTCCATTGCATCTCAGGTAATGGCATTGAAGAGGAAAACATACATGCTAGCCAACCACAGTCCTTGGAATGGTTGGTTATTAGGTATTAGCCAACTCCAGGATGTCATTTCCACCCTTGTCTACTGTTAAGCGTATCTTGTAGAGTGTTCTATTGTCTTCTCTGAGAAATTTGATTACTTTATTATTTGTCAAATCTAATTGAGTCTTAGGCCATTGTTGCGCTCATGATTTTAATGGCATGGGTGTATTTTGTTTTAGCTTTAGGGAGGATGCTTCTTGGATATCAAGGTTATCATAGGTCTTGTTAGTAGGTCTGCTTTATTTCTTTAGTATTGCACCAAATTCCAGTGTGTGCTTTGTTTTCTTACAGGAGAAGTCTGATAGTGTGACAGTTTCATTATGTATTCCCTCCGCAAAATGTTCCCTTTCCCATATACCAAACGCTATTCCTCATTGGAATTGAGACTAAGGGCCAGACCTGGGAATAATCAGAATTCTGTTTCCTTTGGGGACATAGCCAGATACCACCTTTTTGTTCACACTCAAGAGAGAGAAGTAAAGTTCCACTGAGACTCATTTTGGAGGATTGCCCACCTTTGTCCAGTGGACATTATGCGACCATCCTCTTCAATTTCCCCTAGCCCAGTTAATTGTAAATAGGATATTTTGAGTTATTTAACCTAGGAACCTGGGCAGTTAGAGTACAGTGACTCATGTTGCATTTATTAGTTATTATTTTCCAGATGAAAGCCCTGTGTTTTTCCAGGTCTGTGAACTTGGTTCAAAAATTTTGCATTCCTGGGTAGGACATTAGAGTGTGGGGAGGGTGGGTGCTAGAGTAGTTTAAAAAAAAAGTCATCTGGAAGCACAACAGAGTGATTTTAGGGTCACCCTGATGATGGGAAAGTGACTCCACAGCCTACAGTAGGCACAACATGACAAGCCACAGCAACATCGGTGCCTACACATGCTGCTGCTTTGCACTCAGATGAACTTACCTTTTGTTGAAAGGTGGTTGTTTGAAGAGCAGCTCAAGGTCCCCCAGTGGCTCACAAGAGTAACTGGAATAAGCTGGTCTTGGTTTTAGGATTTACTGATAGCTTAGGCGTATCAGGAGGAGTAGTCTCAGGCTTGAGACTACTGTGATGGATCCATGCGTCCAGTCCTGCTGATGCACCCATCCTGTTGATGCTGCTGTAGGTGAGGATAGAATAACAGGATATGAACGCTCGCATAGTGGGTGACCAAGACATCCCTTCTCATCAGGAGTTTTAACTACATCCCCAGGGTAGAAGAAGGGGAATCTGTTGTTTCCCTTGAGAGAACCCAGATTGAAGTTCTTGACAGTATTTTCTGGAATTTTGCTCATTGGATAACATGAAAAATTAGCTTGGCTGTTTCTGGGAATGGCCTGCCATGTAGTGCCTCAAAAAGGGCTAGTTCCAGCCGGGCGGTGGTGGCGCACGCCTTTAATCCCAGCACTCGGGAGGCAGAGGCAGGCGGATCTCTGTGAGTTCGAGACCAGCCGGGTCTACAAGAGCTAGTTCCAGGATAGGCTCCAAAACCACAGAGGAACCCTGTCTCGAAAAACCAAAAAAAAGGGGGGGGGGGCTAGTTCCTGATAGTCAGGGATGCCCCTGGTTAAAGCTAGGGGCAATTTTGTCTAAGGAGATCTGGTTTCCAGAATGATCTTCTTTAAATAAATGCCTCTTTTTGTTGTTGTTGTTATTGTTGTTTTGAGACAGGGTTTCTCTGTAGCTTTGGAGCCTGTCCTGGAACTAGCTCTTGTAGCCCAGGCTGGCCTTGATCAGCCTGCCCTGCCTCCCGATCCCTGTACTAGGTTCATTCAGATTCCTCCTGGCACCACTCACAATTCCGTATTAGTGAAGATGCTTATCCTCTCCAGCTTGCCTGACAATTGAAGACACTAAGTGCAATGTAGGTGAAGCTGAATTCTTCAAGTTTTAAGTTAGGCTTTCAGTGACTTCTGCCCTAAAGACAGATTTGTTGTTACATGGAGGCATTCAGAAGGCCCAAATCGAGGATTATTTCTGTAAGTAAAATCTTTTTTTTTTTTGTAAGTAAAATCTTAACCATGTCTGGTGCCCTTTGTGTTTGGCATGGAAAAACTTATCCAGCCTATGAAGGCATTCACTAAAACTAAAGGGACTTAGAATTAGGTCCTCCCCACATTTCACTGAAGTAAAATTGCCAGTCCTCTCCTAGATGGAGTCCTTGGCTTTGGGTCCCTGGGGACTGAAGGTGCCTGTTTGAAGGGTTCATCTTTTGGCATATTTCACATCCTTGCGCCACCTATTGGATTACCTCCTAGAGACCTTGGCCTAAATATTAAATGCCTTCTGGCTAGTAGAGTGTTTTCCTTCCTAAGTGAGAACATCTGCTGAAGGGATCTTCAAACTCTCTGAGAGATTTTGGTTATAGCAACTGGTCAGCAGGAGTGCCATCGTCTTTAGTCAAAATGGCAGCAAAGGCTATTTCCTCATTGGAATATTTGCATCATCTAGGAGCTAGCACGGCTTCTCCCAAAGAACAGGGCATGACTCAGTGTAGCTCTTGGCTTCTGAATCTGCCCCCCCCCCCCCCCATTCCCTTTAGCTATACGGTCCTCTCCTATTTGATGCCTAGGAGAGTAGTTTAGAGACAGGTACCAGGGAGGGCAAGAGAATTGCACCAGGAAGCAAGCATAAGGCTCTCTCTTGAGAATGTCTGATGGGGTTTTCTTCTGTCTTCGGTAGTCCCCCTTTCTTTCCATATTGCTGTGTGGACCTGAAGAATAGAAAAGTACTTGGAGTCTGTATACATACTGACTCTTTTCCTTGTGTTAATTTAATGCTCTGGTAAGAGCTATCAATTCAGCAAGCTTAGCATCAAAGTTCTGGGACAGTCACTCTGGGTAAATTGATTTGACTTTCCTCCATTGTAAAGACTTCTCAGAACTCCTCAAGCTGGATTGATCCTCATTGATGGGAGGGCATCTAATCTTCTAGTGATCACCCTTACAAAGAGGGCAGGGTCCTGGGGGAAGGTATTTGTCTCTGAGAGCTTTCTCACCTAAACAGCCTTCCTGCCTGCATAAGAAATGCATTCCTAACAATCCTAATTGTGTTGCTTGAGGATTCAGCTGCCTAGCTAACTAACAGCAGTTTCCCATGGTGTCTATCCTCTCCTCTTGGTCCTAGTTATAAAAAAAAAAAACAGTGTAGTAGTTTGTATCAAATTATTCAATGACTTGCCTGGTTCAATCACCAATTTTTGGAGTTATATATATGACTAATCAAGTCAGGCACTTATCATTTGGATGATCTCTGCCCATAACCCTGGTTCTATATTAATATGTATTTTATAGCCTCTTGAAATCTTTGGAAGAGCATCATGTGAGTCTCCTATCCTTCTGACTTAATGTAGTCAGTTGGGCATGGTTAAGGACTTACTTGCTGACTTTCTGAGAGCTAGTAGTACCCTTAAATCCATTCATTCCTCTGATCCTCTGGATTGAATTTAGGATTGGATTAGAGCTGCATCATTACCAGTGGTAAAGTTGAGGGGTATTGTTCTTTCCCTGGAAGTGTGAAAGTCATTTCCAGTGGGCATGTCCCACTCAACTCTAGAAGTGGTGGAGTTTGTTCTAGCAACAGCATACAGAATCATAAAGTTGGCTTACTCTTCAAAGGTGTGGACAGGCTGAACTGGGCCGTCAATAAAGCTCCTAGGTCTGTTAGTTCTGACAGAGAAAGGGAGCCATGCACATAGGTTGTCCCAGAGTCCCTTCTGGAGATCCGCCTAATTGAAAACATTTCTTGTGGAAGAAAGATGTGCTGTGTACTGTGGCTGGCCACCGTGGGGGACAGCATTTCTCACTGGGGAGGGGTCTGCTCCATCTGACAGGCTGCAGATTGGGATGAGCAACCAGAAGATTTGAAGGGATGGAAACAATTATGTTGTGCAGTTCATGAATTTGGGGATTTGGATACTTTATGGGAGGTTCCTTGCCCTTTAGCTCCTTTTTGAACTAGAACACATCACAGCCAAAGTGTAAGAGTACAGTTTACACAATTGGACCAATTCAGGGTGATCCTTCAAATAAAAAAGTACAATTGAACATATGGGATCTCAGTCTATTTTCCCTTTTGCTTGAAAAGCAGATTGAGTGGGGTAATGATATTGCAGTTTAAACTGCTTCTGGAGGTCTGATTCCCAGTCTCTTAGTGAGTATTCTATCCAGGCCTGGACAGGAGAAAAAGAACCTTTTCCTTAAGACTCTGAGTGTCAGTCATACCCAGTTTTTTAGGAAACACAGCAGGGGAGAATTTGATGTGATCTTGGATAGCGTCAAATCTGTCTGAAAGCAATAGGAAAATGGCGAGCATTCCTCTGAGAGCCGTCTCTCTTCTCACTCTGCCCGTGCCCAGAGGGGTGCCTCTGGTCCGGAGAACCCTCATGGTTTTAGACATTACTTCTAACTTGTGATGTAGTGGAAGGAACTTTTCCAGGGACAGAATGGCTTATATTTTACATACATGCATATTTAATATTTGCACATGTGTGTAAACATACATGTAAGTAAAAGACGTAAGGTTTAGAAAGGCTAGCTGGTTCATTGCTTAATTATTTTAATCTGCTATCTAAGATTTTTTTTTTTTACTATTATCTTGACTTTTTTTTCCTCCTTTAGATTACGAGAGCTTATTGTTCAAAACAAGACTGATGACCTGGGGAAAAAAGACGAGCCCAGCAAAGACAGCCATCATCAGGCTCTAATTGACCAGAGGTACTTTCAGGTACTGAATAGCTGCTGAAAAAACTGGTGTTTGTTATGATCCTTGATTTTAATTGCAGTACAGTTTGCTATCACTTGTTAAGGAATGTTTGTACAGACAGCTCTTGGTATCTTTGGGGATGTGGTTCCTTGATACTCATGGATGCATGTAGCACCTGCCTGTACATCATGGGACGGTTCGCGAGTCAGGCAAGGAACTGGAGATTGAAACACACACACACAGACAGAGAAAGAGAGAGAGACATGGGTCATCCTTGAACCAAAAATGCCCCCTTTATTGTGTTCCAGGGCAGCTTATATAGGGGGAGAGAGAGAGAGAGAGAGAGAGAGAGAGAGAGAGAGAGAGAGAGAGAGAGAGAGAGACAGAGAGAGACAGAGAGAGACAGAGAGACAGAGAGAGAAACGAGCATGCATGCCATATATGGCCACGCCCTAGCTCTCAGGATTTTTCAGCTGCCAGCCCACCAGAAACCATTCCCCTGCCATGAGGAACTCATCATGAGGGTCTCGTGTCAGAGCCACTGCAAGCATAAGAAAGCAAGTTGTCTACTCCAACAGGCAAGGGGTCACAGAACATTCAGGGTCTGAGGGTCTGCAGTCCCCAACAGATGCCTAAATCTGCAAAATCCCTCATAGAATGGAATTGAGGTGTGGCTTGAATGTGTGTTTGAATATGTGATCTTCAGCCATTTAGAAAGGTTTTGGAACCAATAGGAGATGGAGCCTGTTGGTGTCACTGGGATCAGGCCTTGAGGCTTGATAGCTTGGCCCCATTTCTTGTTCAGTCTTTACTTCCTGAGTGTGGATGCAGTGTCACCTGCCAGTCTCCAGCTCTTGCCACCGTCCATGCCTTCCCTGCCTGCTGCCATGTCTTTCCATGGACTGTACGCCTCTGAAGCTGTGAGCCAAAATGAAACCCTTTCTCCCATAAGTTGCTCTTCTCAAGGTATTTCATCACAACAACAGAAGACTGAGTATTTTCCTATAGCCCACCCACACCCTCTCTGTAATAACTACTATTATAATAATTATAATAGTACAGTATAAACACTATAACAATATTAAGATTTTTTTATTCTTTACCAATGTAAACCATTTGCCCTTCTTTTTGTTGTTGTTTTATGATATTTTTTGTTGTTTTTTTTTTTTGTTTTGTTTGTTTTTTGAGTCAGGGTTTTTCTGTGTTGCTTTGGAGCCAGTCCTGGAACCAGTTCTTATAGACCAGACTGGCCTCGAATTGACAGAGGTCTTCCTGCCTCTGCCTCCCAGTGCTGGGATTAAAGGTGTACTCCACCACCATCCGGCTTGTGCCACAACCGCCCAGCTGCTGTTTGCCCTTTTATTATTCCATTTGTTGATGCTGGTATTACTATATAACTAAATCTTCAAATCTTTGCATAGCTTTGATTTGGTTTAAATTATCTATGTGATGTAAAAAAACTAACCTTACTGGTTTTATAGGCTGTTTATTGAATAGATAAGCAATTGAGTCTAATAGTTCATTGAATGAAGTGGACTTGCATTTTTTGGTTCCCCGTAAGTTTTTGTCTGACTGTTTGAGACAAGCTCTCTCTCTCTCTCTCTCTCTCTCTCTCTCTCTCTCTCTCTCTCTCTCTCTCTCTCTCTCTCTCTCTGAAGTTCTGGGCTGTCCTGAAACTTGCTAATGTAGACCAGGCAGCCCTCAAATTCACAGAGATCCATCTGCCTCGGTCTTCCAAATGCTGGGATTAAAGGTGTGCACCACTTATACTTGGCCATAGGCTTTAAAATTTGAATTTAATCACTAACATTTTAAACACAAAGAGACTGTATTTTTAAAGTCATGTCAGTTATCAGAGCAGCATTACCTGTTTCCCTTGTCAGGTATGAGCACGAGCCCTTTGATCAGCACAGCTCCCACCGGGCCTTGTTTTTTGCAGTCATTTGCAGTCCCAGACAACTTTTCTTTCTAATTTGTTGATTTTTGTCATCTACCATTTTATGTTTATGCATACATTCCTTTCTAGATTCTGCAGCCTGTCCCATTCCGTTACTATTCCAAGCTCTTCTGCAGCTTTCCAGTAGGTTTTTATACCATTTGAATTTAAAATTCTTTGCTTAGATATATTTGAGCACATTTGCTCTTCTGGATGAACATTTATTAAAATAAAATCCCACTAGGATGAATTGAAATATGATCAATTTTATTAATATTTGGAGAAATGATAATTTACAATTTTAAATCATCCTATTCAGAAACATATCTAATTTTGGGAGGGTCTTTTATAGCTTCCCATAAAGTTCTATATATTTTAAATTTAGTTCAGATGTCTTTCTTGTCAGGTTTATTTTCTAAATATTTAATGACTTTCATTGTTGTCGTGAATAAGTTCCAGGCAACTCTGTGAGAATTTTCTTTTAGCTGTTTCCCCATTGTTGCTATATCTTTTACTGCCAATCATCAAAAAGTCAGTTAATTCATACAGGAGAATATAAATTACCATCAGTAAAAATTCTGATAGGGGAATTAATTCTTTCATTAAAATAATTAGTTTATTTATAGCTGAAATGAAATATTGACCATATGTTTTCATGAAAACTAAGTCTTCTAAATAACTTCTGAAGTCATATTACTAGGAGACTCATTAGTTGCAGCTTGAAGTATGCACAGGACAGAAATTCAAGATCAAAATGCTGATCTCATCTTCATACTCTATTTGTGTATGTGCATGTGTGTGTGTGGTGCACACATGTGCATTCATGCATGCATGGGAGCCAGGTGTACACGTGGAGGTTAGTGAACAGCTAATGGGTGGGCCATGTGGTCCTGGGATGCTTGCTGGTAAGCATGTCATTTCATTAGCCCTCATCTTCATACTTAATGACTATTTCTTAAATACAGTAGACTTGATAATAAGTGGGAAATGACTTTTATTATGTATGTTTTGTTTCTTAAATACCATAAAGGGCACATTTGCTTATGAAAGGGTGGAGACAGGAGGGCAGGTAGTACCTAAACACAGGGCATCTTACAGAACCTGGAGTCTCATTAAAACACTTTCTAAAAGGCTCTGAAGTTACTTGAAGAGGTAAAAGAAGGGAGAAAACAACCAAGGCTGAGAGAATGATATATCTTACCTGTCTTTGGGTGATGACTAATGGAGTAGTCTTCACATCTAGAGAGAGTCAAATAGTATATATTAAGCTTTAATTCAAATATCAGCGATATTGTCAGTTTTCTTCAGTGTGATAGCGGCACTAGATTGTGCAGACTATACCAGCTTTAAGGGATGTGTGCTTTACTATTTGAGGGTAAATAAGGTTGATAGCTGCATTCCTTCCATTGGTTCTGAACCTGCAGATAGAGCGAGCCCCTCTAGGAAAGTGTTCACAGTTTCTGGATCTAGGTAGTGACTATGTGCTTGTGGTGGTTAATTTTATGTCAGTTTGACTGGGCTATCCACTGCCCAGACACTTGGTTAAACAGTATGCCTGTGAGTGAATTGGTAGACAAATAGATTGTCCTCCTATGGTAAGTAGATCTCATCTAACCACTTACAGAACAAAAAGGTCAGGGGGAAATTCTATGCATGCTTTCAACATGGTTTTTTGTTTGGTTTTGGTTAGTTCTCCTATCTTTAGATTTGAACCAAAATATCAGATTTCTAGGGCTTTGGGACTACTATTCTGGGTCTCCACTCAGATTTGTAACTGATAGTCATGGGGTTCCATTAATTGCATGATCCAGTTCATTATATTAATTTTTTTTAAATATGGTGATCTCTTTCTCGTATGTATATGTGCATTTGAGTCTTCGAGTGACTACACAAGGCCCACTATATATATACACACAAATACATTTACTGTTGGTGGTGTTTCTTTGGCAAAGCCTAAAACACTGTTTAACACACACACTGAAGTTTTTGTCTGTTTAAGATGTTGGTGATTGTTTGTTTAATTTTATTTTGAGGTAAGGAAGGTCTCATTGTATAGTCCTGACTGGTTTGGAACTTGCTAGCCAAGCTAGACTTGGACCCCCAAAGATCCTCTTGCCTCTGTCTCTAGAGTACTGTGATTAAAGTTTGGATGTGCCACCATGCCTGGCTTATTTTAAATGTTTTATAATGAAAAGAAGGGCAATTTAAAACAATCTATTCAAACCTCAGCCGAAAAGTATTCTAGCTCAGACCTGACCTGTTCTACAGCATGGCCAAGGGATGTGTTGTCTTTGCTCCATTGTTTCTTCTGGTCCCCTGCTAAGTTTGACTTTTCTGGAGTGGCAGTGAAGGGTAGACAGTGGATGAGGAGAGAATGAGGATGGTTTCTTTCTTTCTGGTATAGCTATATTTAAGTGCTGGTGCCCTTGGTGGGGCTGACATCCAAATATAGCCTCTGCTTTTCTTTCCTGGAGTGTGTGTGTGTGTGTGTGTGTGTGTGTGTGTGTGTGTGTGTGTGCGTGCACGCATGTGTGCATGTGCATGTTTTCTCCTTTCTCTTAAGCTGGGACGTTTAACAACACAGCATTTGTTTTGTGGGCAGTGCATTTTAGTACTGACGTCTTATGAGGAAGTACCCTTAGGAGCTGTACTGCTATGGTCCTCCAGCCATAGACGGTTGCTTTTTTAATTTTCATGAGAGTAAAGCTTATCTCCGTCTCAATGTTCCTAGTTGGCCTGAGCCTATTCTTACCCTGTCACAAGATAGAGGGGCAGGTTTCTCTTGCTGCCCCTTTCTTCTCCATTGTGATGTTCACATATGGCTCAGTTCATCTTTGCTATGTGGCAGACATCTTCTAAAACTTAGTGATGCCCTTTAATAGTATCATGCTTGGACAGTAGATACGTCTGCTAATATTGGCCATACGTTGATGGTGAGTCATTAGAGC
Organism: Microtus pennsylvanicus; assembly: GCF_037038515.1. Classification (NCBI taxonomy): domain Eukaryota; kingdom Metazoa; phylum Chordata; class Mammalia; order Rodentia; family Cricetidae; genus Microtus; species Microtus pennsylvanicus. The sequence continues at coordinate 24,353,899 of NC_134581.1, read as the reverse complement.
TCTTCTTGTGGCAGTTAAGTGAATTTTCTCTGTGATGGGGATGAATGGGCCTGAGTAGCTCTGCCTGGACTTGGCCATGTGGCGGCAGCAGAGTGTAAACAGTGATGTAGACTACTTAAGACCTTTTCCCCCCTTTGACTGGGCGTCATAGTGCACACTCAAGAGAAATAGGCAGGTGGTGAATCTCTTTGAGTTCGAGGCCACCCAGAGCTGTTATACAGAAAGACCCTGTCCTGAAAAAAAAAGCAATTATTTTAAAAGACCCAAACTGGCAAGACATTCATTTTAGTAAATTCTGTGGATATAAGCAAGACCCAAGATTAGCCCAAATTTAAAGGGTAAAAAGTCTCTACATTTTGATGGGAGAAACTGCAAGTCATGATGCAAGCATGCAACAAAACAAGGACAAGAAATGGCTGCACTCATTTTTATATACAGCCTGAAAGTGTGTATGCATATATCTAAACATGGTGTGAAGGGCATGAACGTGCCCTGTGATCTTCTGAGCATCAACTCCCTGCATCTTTCAGGTCACCCACTACCTTCCTGACCTTTGGTGTCAGGGAAGAGGACTATTCATTCCTCTGCTTTGATTCATAACTTGGAGAAGAATGTGATTTTTTTCTTTTTGTTTTGTTTTGGTTTTTGGTTTTTTGAGACAGGGTTTCTCTGTAACCTTTTAGAGCCTGTCCTGGAACTTGCTCTGAAGACAAGGCTGGCCTCAAACTCACAGAGACCTGTCTGTCTCTGCCTCCCAAGTGCTGGGGTTAAAGGTGTGTGCCACCACCACCCAGCAATTTTTTTCAATTATTTGATAGTAATAAATGCGTTTATAATAGAAGCGAAATGTCAAAACACAGAGCCTCAGAAGTTGGGTTCTGAGAGCACCTGTTTGCTCTAGCTACCTCTGGGCAGACGAGAACAGCAGTGTTTCTGCCTCGCTCTAGAAACCCTGTGCAGACACTCTCAGAGTCCCGTCTCAGGTATTTATAGTGTTTGTTAAGAACTATTGGGGGCTGGAGTAATGGCTCACAACCAAAAATATAAGAATTATTGGACTGGCTGGCCAGGACTTCTCTGCAGAATGTGTGGGGTTTAATGAGTAACTATCTTTATTTAAAATTCCAACTGAAATTGTGAAACAAGTAGAAAGCTCCTCTTAATCCCATACTTAGCTCAACTATGAGGAGACAAATAGGAATCATTGCAACTTAGATAAGGATGTCTAGATGGTTGTTATTCTGTGTGGAGTATAGTGGATGGTAACTGCTTTCAAACCTAAATTAGTAAAAATTTATTCAGTTTTCCTTAGAATTTGTACATCTATGCTAATGAGACCACATTACCCCAATATTTTAGAAACATCTGGAAATGATGTCGTGTTGGCACCTGATGCATCCTTTCCCTACCTCACAGCGTCAGATTCAGACATGTTAACCACAGATACTGTCCATGGTTGCAGGTGCTGTGCAGCATCAATTCCATTATTCATAATCCTCGAGCTCCAGTGATTATTCATAAACAGAGCAAGGGAGGAGCCCAAAACTTCAATAAAGATATTGTTCAAGATTGTGGATTTGAACATCTCGTTCCTGTAATAGAAATGTGGGCAGATGAACTGACGTCCTTAAAGGTATGTTGAATATTCTTCATACGTTTTGAAAATCTGTTGAACTTGGCTTTTCTTGTTCTTTAACTATAAAGCTAATGATACTTTTCTAAAATTGGAATATTACTGCTTACATATTTTGTTCCATTTTGTTTTTGAGACCAAGTCTAACTGTGTAGTCCTGGCTAGATTGGAACTAACTCTGTATAGAGGCTGGATTTGAACACAGAGATATCCACCTGCTTCTGCCTCCTGAGTCCTGCAATTAAAGGCATGTGTTACCATGCCAGCCTTCATGTTTCCAATTCTGTAAATTTGTTGCTATTGTTAAGCTTGCCTCCTCTAAAGTTTTACCATAGCAAATGTGTAGACTTTGCCTCACTGAGAATCGGTAGTGGACCCACCTTTGTAGTCTAAGCGCTTTCCTGTTCTGCCCTCCTGCTGATGTCTTGCTGAGCCTGTCCTGACCTTTGCACATGCTCAGATGCCGTGTCGTAGCCTTAGTTTCTTCTTAGCTGGGATTGCTTATTCTGTCTTCACATTTTATTTTTCTTTCTCAGAATTGAGTTTATTTCTGTGTTTGTCTAATTGCTAGAGAAGGTGATAGTTAGCAAGCAACTGGGAAATGAACTGTACTTTCATTTGATTTATAGATCATTGTATATTCTTTATTGTGTAACTTGAGTTCATTACATTTTTCTTGATTGGTTTATTGAGAAGTGATTTGCTATAAAGTTAACAGTATTGCATTTCTTTTTAAATATTTATTTATTATGTATACAATGTTCTGTCTGTGTGTATGTCTGCAGGCCAGAAGAGAGCACCAGACCTCATTACAGATGGTTGTGAGCCACCATGTGGTTGCTGGGAATTGAACTCAGGACCTTTGGAAGAGCAGGCAATGCTCTTAACCACTGAGCCATCTCTCCAGCCCCAACAGTATTGCATTTCTGTGCCTTTTGAACTTTAGATTTTTTTCAGTAACTAATATCATACAGAATTCTGCTATAGTTAGTGAAGATATGATTCAGTGACAGTATTTGTCAGCATTTTGTCCTAATGCCGGAAGAACCTTATAAAGAGCGAGTGACTTCTTGGGAACAAAAAGTTTTCTTTGTTCTTGTATGCCTCAAAGATCTTCATGTACATGGGTGCTCAATTAATATCCAAATTGTTCAGAATAACTATAGTCCCAGACAATTAGAGGTGCTTTTTATTTGCTTTGTTTTGGTCTTTTTTAAAAAAATAAATTCTCTATTATACACACACATATATATTTTAGTTTCTTGAGACAGGGTTTCTTTGTATAACCACCATGACTGTCCTGGAACTCACTTTGTAGATCAGGCTGGCCTCGAACTCACAGAGAGCCTCCTGCCTCTGCCTCCCAAGAGCTGGAATTAAAGGCATGTGCCATCACTGCCTAGTATTTTTGTTTTTGTTTTTGTTTTTTGTTTTTTTTTTTTTGAGACAAGGTCTCTATTATGCAGTCCTGGGTGTCCTAAAACTCCTGTGTAGACCAGGCTGTCCTAAAACTCAAAGAGATTCACCTGTTTCTGCCTTCCAAGTGCTGGGATTAAAGGTGTGCACCACCATCACCCAGCTTGATGGTTTTGTTGTTTGTTTTTTAATTTATAAAATCTTATCTGCATAAAACTCATGAAAGAATCTTGTCAGTCAGCCTACATTTTATTTCCTTTTTTTTCTTTAGAACTTGGACAAAGCTACATAATATATAAACATTTTTGTTTGAATGACAGTGCTGGGTTAATAATTTTATATGTCTGAGTTTCTCTAGTTTGTTTCTCAGAAAAGGCTGAAATAGAGATTGACTTGTGGAATCTGTTATTTCCCACTCACTGCTTGGCAGAGAGCTCTCTGTAGGAGGTAGCAGTGCTAACTACTGTTCTCCTTTTCAGGAAAGTTAGACTAGAAATAGCCCTCGTCTTTCCAGCAGAAGGGAAAGACTAGATGAGAAAGGTGACAAAGGCAAGAACCAAATTAATAGGCACAGTTGTTTTTCTACGTATCAGATAACAGGGGACGTGTTGCAAAAATGTGAACATAAAATTCAGACTAATTGGAGAGGTGAAATAATGCTAAAACATGACATTTTAAATAACTATGGCATATGTTGCTAGGAACTGAGTGCCATGAAGATGGACAGCTGCGGTGAGGGAATGAGATGTGTGACTTGCCCTCCAGGGTCTGGTAGGAGAGGTCACTCTGGTCACAGCGTCCAGGAAAGGCTTACAAGAGTGCTGAGTTCTTGTCACTCTGTAGTTTTCTGAATAGGAGGAGGCAGGAAATTAGCTTTATACTTAGAACGTTGTAAGGATGGCCATGCCTTGGTGGCACACACCTTTAATCCCAGCTTTCGGAAGGCAGAGGCGGGTGGATCTCTGTGATTTTGAGGCCAGCCTGGTCTACAAGAGCTGGTTCCAGGACAGGCTCCAAAGCTACAGAGAAACCCTGTCTCGAAAAAAAATTATTGTAAGGACACCTGAGGCCATTGACTAGAATTAGCATCTTCTGCTCATGGCCTTTAGGAATGCTTCTGTTATTTATAATACAGATTCAGAATCCAGCTTGGAGAGTACACGAATCCCTTTGGTGTCTCATATGGGGAGTTTTTTATAATGTAGAACTTTCTAGTTTTGGGCAGACAGATTCCCAGTTAATATTTTTTTCCTTAGGATTGATTCCTGACTTAAAAGAGAATGATGGGTTTGAGAGATGAATGGAAAAGAGAAATGTAGCAGTACATACTATTACTACATGTTTGCCTGTTTATTTTTGAGACAGGCCTCATTATACAAGTCTGGCTGCCCTGGGATGTACCTTGTAGATCAGGCTGACCTTAAATTCACAAAGGTCCACTTGCTTCTGCCTCCTAATGCTGAGATTAAAGGCATGTGCCACTAAGCCTGGCTTTATTATATGTTTTATTTTCAATGAACATATAATTATACACGTGTGAGGGATAGTGATATATATATATATATATATATATATATATATATATATATATATATATATATATATTTGAGTAGAATCACTGTTAAGAACATCAGTAATTCTCAGCCATGCTCGCTTTACTTACCCTGCTGTGGTATAGAACATCCCAGATTATTTCTCTTATCCAGCTCACCCTGACTGCTAACCATCCTGTCTCCATTCCTTCTTACTCAAACTCTTCTCTGGCTTTGGGAACCACTATGTATCTAACCTTTGAAACTTTTACCTTTAAGTCAGAATATGTGGTATTTGTTTCTGTTTTTATTTCACCTAACGTAATGTCTTCCAGTTCTTCCATGTTGCAGTAAACGACAGATGTCATATTTTTTATGGCTGATATCATCATATACATGTGCATGTTTGTATCACACATACACACACTATTTCTTTTTAGCCAATTCATCTATCGTTAGACTCCTAAATTGATCCCATATCTTGGCAATTCTGAGTAATGCTTCAGTAAACACATGAGCACTGGCATCTTTTAAACACGCTTTAGTTTCATTTTATTTGGATACATATCCAGATGTAAGATTGTTAGGTTATGTGGCAGTTTTCTTTAGCTTTTTTAGGAACCTCTATGTACTGTTTTACACGATGGTTATACAATTTTCATTCCCATCAATAATAAATGCAGGGGATTCTCAAAAGAATTATGGTCACTTGTATGATTTCATTTACATAAAATGCCAAGTGTAAGCAAATCCATAGCAGCAAGTAGTGGATTAGTGGTTAAAGAGGCTGGAGGATAATAGAAAAGGACTTTGTGGGTGTGGGATTTTTTTATTTTTAAAATTTGTATGTGTATGAACATTTTGACTGCATATGTGTTTGTGCACATGCATGTCTGGTTCCCGTGGAGGTCAGAAGGGGGTGTCAGACCCTCTGGAACTGGAGTTATGGATGGTTGTGAACCATCATGTGGGTATTGGGAACTGAACCTGGGTCTTCTGAAGACCAACAGGAGTTCTTTGTGCCAAGCGATCTCTCCAGTCCTATGTGTGGGACTTGTTCTTGGAAGATGGATAGGTTCTAAAATTAGACAGTGGTGGTATTTTGTGCCATTGTGAAAAGATGCGAACCATCAAATTTCGCTAGTAAAGGTGAGTATTTTGATATGTACATTTTATCTCAAAGGTGCTGCAGAAATATTTAAAGCCTAGGCTAGGGATGTGGCTCAGGGGTGAAGTATTTGCCTTGTGTTTATGAGGGAGGCTTAGGCTCTCTCCAGCACTGATAAAAAACAATCTAAAAAACAATAGAACTACTTAAATAACATTACTGCTTAAAGCATCTAGACTTCTTTTAAGTTGGCAATGATATTAAAATATACTGATGATGATTATATAGCTATGTATTTTTAGACCACCTTATTACTGTTGTTAGTGTTAAAGTACAAACTATTTTATAACCAATAATGCATTTAGTTTCTTTTGTTGCAAAGGTTTTGTATAAGTCCTTAAAAATACTGTCTGCAGCACTGGTACCTTGGCATAATTTAAAGAAACCGGATGAAAATGAAGGTGTCAAAGTAGAAGATCTGTTGTTTATGGTAGATGCCATGTTGGAAGAGGTTGAAAACAAGAAGGAGGTAAAACTTGATACTTACATAACTTTACATTTTAAAGTTTTTTTATTAAAATTTTTAATATTATTTCAAATTGTAAACTATCTTTTCACCTTCTTCTTATAGAGCCCCAGCATGCCAAACTTTCAAACTTTGCAAGCTATTGTTTCTCACTTCCAAAAGCTATTTGATGTGCAGTCTTTAAATGGAGTCTATCCCCGGATGAATGAAGTGTATACCAGGCTTGGAGAAATGAACAACGCGGTGAGAAACCTCCAGGAGCTCTTAGAACTAGGTGATGACCCTTGTCATTTTTGGCACTGATTTAAGAATTATTCTTAATACATTAACAAAAAATAGGTGTGGGGTTTTTGTTTTGTTTTGCTTTAACAGTGTTGCCTTGCTCTCACTGTAGCCAAAGCTGACCTCCAACTCCTGATCTTTGTCCTTCACCTCCCAAGAGCTCCGGTTGCTGATTCTATATGTTTACCACCACACCCCACAAAAATCCTTTTAATTAAAAAGCAAAACAACAACAAACCCACAAAAAGGAAAAAAGGGGATAGGAATATAGCCTAGTTGGTAGAGTGCTTGCCTAGCATGCATGAACTCCGGGTTTGATTCTCAATACTGCATAATCAGGGCATGGTGGTGCACATAGATAATCCTTGTACTCAGTAGATGGAAGCAGGAGGATTAGAAGTTCAAGGTCAGGGGTTGGAGAAATGGCCCTTCAGTTAGGAGCACTTGCTGTGAAATTATAAGGACTGGAGTTTGCATCCCATCACCCCTATAACAAGCCAGACATCTCCAAATTTCTGTAACTCCAGTTACAAGAATTCCAACACCCGTTTCTGGTTTCCAAGTGTGTAAAAGGACTTGCATACACATACATACATGCATACACACATTCAGATCTTTTTGTTTGTTTTTCAACAACCACCATGTGAAACCACCCTGGCTGTCCTAGAACTTGCTCTGTAGAACAGGCTGGCCTCGAACTCAGATCCACCTGCCTTCTGCCACCACCACCTGGCAAATCTTTTTTAAAAATTCAAGACCCTGGGTTAAAACAACCACCCCCAGACAGGGTTGGAAAATGGCTCAGTAGTCAAGAACACATTCTCTGCAATCATGAGTCCCAAGCTGGACATGCTCTGAGGAGAATGGGGACAGAATTGTTGAGGCCCACTGGCTTCTAGCCTAGCTAAGAAAGTGTGAACTCCAGGCTCAAAGAGGTAGTGTGTCTTAAAGAAATAGGCAAAGGGTGATAGAGGAGGACACCCAATGCTTTCTTCTGGCCTCTGTGTTTTCCGAGTTACACACCTCCATATACTTACACAGACACACAAACATGTAAGCTAATATAAATAAATATTAATCCTTTTCTCCACCAAAATAAAATTAGTAACTGAAGCAGGAAATGTTAGATGAGTGTAATGATTTTGGAAATTCTTTTTTTTTAATATTTTATGTTTTCCTTTCTCTTTTGCAGACAGTTCATCCTCATTGTGTGTGCTAGTCAGCACAGTTGGAAAATTGTGTAAGATAATTAATGAGGATGTGAATGAGCAGATTAAGCAAGTCTTAGGACCTGAAGACTTACAAAGGTATGTATATGTTAGAAATGTATCCAAAATGCTTCAAGTGCTGCGAAGTAAAGACTTCCAAAGCTTTATAAGTTACTTATCAGGAGTGACAGCGTCTGGGTGTCCTGAAATTCTGTGTAGACCAGGGTGGCCTTGAACACAAAGAGCTCTGCCTGTCTCTGCCTCCAGAGTGCTGGGATCAAAGGTGTGTGTCACCATGCCTTTCAAAAATAACTTCAAGCCGGGCGGTGGTGGTGCACGCCTTTAATCCCAGCACTCGGGAGGCAGAGGCAGGCGGATCTCTGTGAGTTCGAGACCAGCCTGGTCTGGTCTACAGAGCTAGTTCCAGGACAGGCTCCAAAGCCACAGAGAAACCCTGTCTCGAAAAACCAAAAAAAAAAAAAAAAAAACAAACAAAACAAAAATAACTTCATAGCCCTAAAGAATCATATACCCTTGGATATGGAAAAAAATGTCACATGTACTCAAAAAAAAATTGTCAGGGCTTATAAACTCACATAGGGCAGCTGGAGACTCTAGCAGAAACTCACTCCCAAGGGAAGTTACAAAGAGAGAAATTAAAGTCTTTATAATCAGTTCCTGAATTGAACTATGACCTATACTCTTTCTAGGACACTACCAAACTACTGAGTCATTACTAGTCACATACTTTTTTGTTTAGAAGATAAATATTAAGGATTTTTAAAAGATTAGGCACCACTAATATAAAACCTAATATATATATTATGGGGCTAAGGCAGATGTGTAGCTCAGTGGTAGAGCTTGTGTTTACGAGGCATGTAACTCTGGTTCTCTCTCCAGTAACCCCCACTCCAATAAATAATGCCCCCCAGACAGTGAGGCCTTCAACAACTTTCAGCAAACTATGGAATACACACACGCACCAACCCCTCACATCATCCATATATTCTGCAAGTTTTCCTGGAAGAACCTGGCAGTGGAGTCTTCTCATATTTAATGTTTTTCCCTTTTGGTTTCTCCCCTCCTACTGTTTTTCTGATGATTGGTACTTAACGTCCAATAGCATACTGGGTAGAGAAGCCTGTTTTTAGCAAATATTCTAAATAAGATGCTTTAAGAAAATAAAAGGAAAATGGTATCCGGGTGAATTGAGATCTTAAAAGGAAAGGATTGCTGTAGTTGATCATCACATTTATATTCAATTTAGCAAGTTAGTTTCTTCTCACTCCGAAAAGTTTTGTCTGCAACTACCTGTTAACGATCAAATGCAAAAACCCGAAGTTGGAAGCTTTTGTAAACTGTGTATTTTTTAAATAGCATTATCAACAAATTGGAAGAACATGAGGAATTTTTTCCAGCATTTCAAGCTTTTACTAACGATCTTCTTGAAATCTTAGGTAAGATCTGTTGATGGTGGCTGAATCTCTTAAGATGTCAGTGGGTTTGAGAGAAGGGTGTTATTTAGACACTGGGCTCCTGGTTACTTTAGGTGTTTGGTAGGAAGTGTAAAAAGTCATAACTACTTTTCAGAATTAATCCTTACTAATTAGGATTAATTCTCAGAACAGAAAAAGACAGCTATAAAGAGATAGCAACTATTTTTTTTCTTTTTAAATATTTATGTGTATGACCGTTTGCCTGTATGTATGTATGGGCAGATGCCTGTGGAGGCCAGAGGAGGTGGTCGGATCCCCTGGAACTAGAGTTACAGACAGTTATGTCTTGTTAGTTCAGGGAACTGAACTCAGGTCCTCTTATAAGAGCAGCAGGTACTTTTAACTGCTGACCTCTCTCTCCAGCCCTGTGAGACTCTTGGCTCTGTCATTGTGACCCTACTATTAGAGATATGCCGGGATAAGGGAAAGTCTTTTGTCAGTGAGCAGGAGCTGTAGAATGTGAATTCTGGCTAAGGCTCACTGAAATTTAATGCCTTAGAAGAAAAATCAAACTCAGAAGGTAGCCTCTGAAGAACCTGAACTGCTTTGTCTGAAAATCCAGATCAGAACCAGCCATGTCCCTGAGGCTTTTTTTGTTGTTGTTCTGGGGGTACCATACACCTCTTACTGAACAGATCTCCCAAAAGAAGGGCTGAGAGCACTCCACTCTGAGACTAAAAGGATCAAGAAGGAACACTGTGTTCCTTAAGAAGAAATCAATTCCCAAATCCTTAAGTGGAGACCCAGAAAAGAGATGCATTGTCTGGCTAGGACGCATGTTGGGACCCATGTTGGCTGTACAGATTTAAGAGGTACCAAGGTATCATAAGTGCAGCCAGCTGGATGTGTTACCAAGGTTTTGCTGATGATAAAAATCAATGCCATAGTCAAAGGGAAAATTGCAGATGCTCTATGAAACACCTGTGCGAGGCAATGGTCACATACAGATAGCTAATCTTGGAGAAGACTCCATGTGTGTGAGAGCACTCACTGCTATTGCTGCCCTAGGGTGTGAATTTTGTCTGTGAAGTCTTTATTTTTATGAGCTTTTCACTAGAAAAATTACTCTCTTTATAATTTGTATTTTTTTCTATTACAGAAATTGATGACGTGGATGCCATTGTACCTGCAGTAAAGAAATTAAAAGTACTTTCATACTGAAAACAAATCATTTTTACTGTGTAAATTGTATTCTTAACATTCTAACTATTTTAAGGAACTGATCCTGAGACAAGATTCTAAAATGTTATCAGCTCTCAGAATTCATCCTCTTGCCATTGGGTCATTCTCAATCCATATAAGTTTTAGTTTTTGATTATTTAATAGAAAGTAGCTGCTAAGTTAATAAAATAGTACAATAACTTTAGATCCCTTATCACTTCCTAAGTAATGCTTGAGTGTTTTAAAATGTAATGATTATTTTAAGGTAGAGATTGTGCATAGCAAAAGAGACTCAGGGATATTTGTAAATTATAGATACTTGTATTTAAGTTCAAGGCTTAATGACTTTTTGGTCAGAGAAAAAAGAATGTCAGTTGCTTTCTAAGCCCAAGCAAAAGGAGGCCACTGCCTTCCAGGCAGAAAGGTAGTGTCTTTGTATTAAGGTAGGAAGTTAATCATGAGTGAAATAGATGATTAGGTAGAATACTTTTCAGAAAAAAATGAATATTTATTTGCAATATTGATGTAATGTACTTTTATAAAGAAATAAAATCACAAATAAAATTTTTGTAGACTTTCCAGATATAAGTGTTCCTAGTGGCGATATGTATTGCTCATAAATAATGAGTCATGTTATTTCTTTGGCCATCGATTCCTCCTTACTGCATTTTAAGTAAGAGTCCTGTTCTCACTGATTTCTGCTTATTTTCTACGCTCTGTATTCAGTATGATGCGGGGGGCAGTGTTCTGCATGACATCCATGAACACAAGCTACTCTGGGCTACCCCATGTCCTTCTTTAAAGGTGCCATTCCTACTGGTTGATAGGAATTATTGTCATAAAGTGTTTCTAGGAAACAGCATGGTAGTATGGAGAGTGCCAAAAAACAGGCAGGTTCTTTCTTACTTTAAAATTCTTTGCTTTCTTAACCTGTAGTTAAATTTTTAAATACTAACCCAGTGGTTCACAACCTTCCGAATACTGTGACCCTTTCAAACTGTTCCTCATGTTGTGGTAACCCCAACCATAAAATTATTTTCATTGCTACTTTGCAACTGTAATTTTGCTCCTGTTATGAATCATAATGTAACTGCCCGTGCTTTCTGATGGTCTTAAGCAAACCCTATGAAAAGGTTGTTAAACCCCCAAAGGAGTCATTTCTCACAGGTTGAGAAACCACTGTAACTAGCCTATAATCTAGAATGTTTACATGGGTTCGTTAGAAAAAGCATTTGGTTATTCATTTTGTTTGTTTGTTTGTTTGTTTGTTTTTGTATTTTTCGAGACAGGATTTCTCTGTGGCTTTTGGAGCCTGTCCTGGAACTAGCTCTGTAGACCAGGCTGGTCTCGAACTCACAGAGATCCGCCTGCCTCTGCCTCCCAAGTGCTGGGATTAAAGGCATGCGCCACCACCGCCCGGCTGGTTATTCATTTTGAATTGGCAAAATTACTCTTAAGAAATTTCTGTGAGGAAGTTTGGAAGTCTTTTTAAAGATTTTAAAGGATTTGCTTTCGTTATTTTTTAAATGTGTGTTTGTGTGTATATGCGTGCACTTGCACATGTCATGTGCTGAGTGCAGGTGCCCTCGGAGTCCAGAAAAAAGTGCTGAATCCCCTGGAACTGGAGTTACAACCGGGTGTGAACAGCCCCATGTAGGTACTAGGAACTGAACTCTGGTTCTCTGCAAGGGCACTATATGCTCTTAACCACCGAGCCATTTCTCTAACCCAAAGATTGGAAGTCTTGACGATGTGTATATGTGCATATGCCTTTGTTTGAGGTGGGTTGTCCTGTATTCCAGGCTGGCTTTGAACCTTCTATAGCCAAGGCTAACATTGAACTCCTGAACCTATTTCCACCACCCCCCAAGTGCTAATATTATAAGCATGTACCACCACACCTGGTCTTAACAATATTTGGGAATAAAAGAAGAAATATAATTAAAAGATCATAATTGGCAGCTAGAGAGATGGCTCAGCAGTTAAGAGTGCTTATTCTTGGGTGGTGGTGGCACACGCCTTTAATCCCAGCACTCGGGAAACAGAGGCAGGTGGATCTCTGTGAGTTTGAGGCCAGCCTGGTCTACATAGTGAGTTCCAGGACAGCCAGAACTGTTACACAGAGAAACCATCTCAGAAAAAGAGAAAACAAACAAATAAAAAGTACTTATTCTTGCAGAGGATCCCACGTGCCCAGCATCCATGTTAGGTGACTCATAACTGCCTCTACCACCAGCCCTAAGGGGATCTGGTGCCTCCTGCCTCAGGCCTCCATGGGCATCTGTATTTATATAATAAAATTTTTTTTAATTATATTAATCTAAATTCTGATGGCTATTTTTAATCTCGCAGTTAGCTCTTAGTTTAAAACAGAAGTTTTTAAATCCTTTTCCAGAGGACAGGAGGGTTTTGGAGGTGCCTCAGGGCCATTAAGGACAGTCACACTAATGCAAATAGTTTAGGCCCTTGTTATTATGTCTACCTTTATTCAATTTTAATTGTTTAAACCTATAAAGTACTACAGTTGTTCCTGGTTTATATATGAAATTTGAAATTTATGCCCTGACAGTGCTGAAGCATGCATGGGCAGCCCATACATGGTGGTTCTGTTGAACTTGTCCATATTGGGTTTCATGGTCTAAGTTGATGAGGACGACCGACCAGGTCTCTTCCTCTGGTTTATATATAGAACTATCTAAATATAAGCATTCAAAACACATTTTTTAAAAACAATTTTGATGTATAATTAACATAAAAACTATACAAATATGTAAAATTTGGGAAGTTCTGGCATATATCTGTCTGTAATGCCGCGGTGGTTTGAACGGGAGCATCTGCCACAGGCTTAGCTATTTGAGCACTTGATCCCCAGTTGATCTCACTGTTTGGGGAGGTTGGGAAGTGATGTCTTACTGGAGGAAGTACATCACTAGTAGGCTATGGTATTTATGATCTTGTTCTGCTTCCTGTTCATTCTCTTGCTTGTGTTTACATTTTATGCTGTGAACTTGACATTGCTTCTTGTCACTGTGACTGGTGCTGGCTGCTGTGCCTCCCCACCATAATGGACTCCTATTCTGCTAGAACCGTAAGCCCAAATAAACTTTCTTCTGTAAGTCACTGTGGTCATGTGTTTTATCACAGCAACAGAGTATGGTCTTTTGCTGTTGAGCCTTTAGAATTTGCTCAAACTTTGTGATTTGAGATGATTTAAATATATTCCATATACTATTTTAAAAATTGAATTGCAAAAAGAATCACTATTATGGGTACATTTTGCTATTGTGTTATTGAGAACTATCGTCCTACCATTTTTGTCTGCTTGATTTGTCAGTTTCTAGGAGACACTAAAATCTCTATAAATTTGCCAAATTTTATTCTATGTATCTTGAACCCATTTTCTAAGTACATATAAATATAATTGATATATTTCTTAATATCCTTCTTTATTGCTATTCATGTTCACTGCCTTGAATGTTATTTTGTTCTTTTTGTTTTCATCATCATCATCATCATTATTATTATTATTATTATTATTATTATTATTATTACAGTTTTGTTTTGGAACTCACTATGCAGCCCTCACTGACCTGGCTTTGTTGATGTTTAGTTTGTATTATGTAAGTGTGCATGCACACACATATGCCACAACATGTATGTGGAGGTCAAAGGATAATTTTCTGTCAGTTCTGGGTTCTGGGGACTCAACTCAGCCTTTACCAACTGAGCCATCTCATAGCCTGGTTTTATCTTAATAACAACTAATTATGTATATGTTATAAATATCAAGTATAATTTAAATGATTATAAAGTTAACACCCATGTAACAACCAAGAAATAGAGCACATAGGTGGCTATCCCACACCTCCTAAGTTCCTGGAGGTCACTGTCATCCTGACTTTTATGTCAGTCACTTCCTTAGTATTTTAAAGAATTGGGGATTTTTTCATGAGCATGCCTGAACCAATATATGTGCCTCTTTTTATAAACATGGAATTATAGTATCCATGCTATTTTAATGTTCCTTTTGTCCACTGTTATGATTGTGCTGTGCACCCTTGTATGCTAGGCCTAAGCCATCCGTTTTCATTGCTGTAGAGTATTCGCCTTTCTGTTGTGCTGAGGATTGGCATCTGAGTGGTTTCTAGGTCTCAGCTATAGTGAACAACGTGCTGTCAGCACATGCCCTTATGCACATATGCAATATATATCTAGCATATATAGCTCAGACCGAACACGCTGGATCTCAGCAGCAATCGTTTCTATGTACATAGAAAAAAATTCAGTATCTACTCTGAACTCTATACAGTTCCACAATTAGGGGACATGTGTTCTTGTTCTTGTGGGTGTGAAGAGGTAAACTCCCTGAACTGGGTTAATCAATGAGATACACTCAGTTTAAAAGGAGGGGGGAATATATAGATCATCTACTTTAGAAGCTAATGGTAAGACAAAGACACACAGACTCAGAGAAATGCTTGCTCCCTTTACCATATAGGAATGTGCTATTCATTCCAGGCCCAGGCCCTAGCCAGCCTCTGCCTCCTTCATGTCATCAGTTTCTAAGTGTCGAGGAGGAGGGAGAGTGGTTCGGGAATTTCCTGTGAGTACCAACTGAATGGTTTAAATTTTAAAATTCTTTTTAAAAATACTTGAGACGTTTATCATAAAGGGATGTTGAATTTTGTCAAATGCTTTTTCAGCATTTAATGAAACGATCATATGGTTTTTGCTTTCAGTTTATTTATATGATGGATTACATTGATAGATTTTCGTATGTTGAACCAGCCCTGCATCTCTGGGATGAAGCCTACTTGATCATAATGGATAATTTTTCTAATGTGTTCTTGGATTTGGTTTGCCAGTATTTTGTTGAGGATTTTTGCGTCAATGTTCATGAGTGAGATTGGCCTATAATTCTCTTTCTTGGTTGAGTCTTTATGCGGTTTCGGTATCAGAGTAACTGTAGCTTCATAAAAGGAATTTGGCAGTGACTCTTCTGTTTCTATATTGTGAAATACATTGAGGAGTATAGGTATTAGGTCTTCTTGGAAGTTCTGGTAGAATTCCGCATTGAAACCATCTGGTCCTGGGCTTTTTTTGATAGGGAGGTTTTTGATAACTGCTTCTAATTCTTTGCGACTAACAGGTCTATTTAGATTGTTCACCTGGTCCTGGTTTAACTTTGGTATATGGTATTTATCTAAAAAAGTGTCCATTTCTTTTACATTTTCCAGTTTTTTGGCATACAGGCTTTTGTGGTAAGATCTAATGATTCTCTGAGAAGCCAAGGACAATGGCATGGGATTTTGTTCCTACTTCATGTTCTGGATTTGTGGGAGCCTAGCCAGTTTGGATGTTCACCTTCCTAGACCTGGATGGAGGGGGAAGGACCTTGGACTTTCCACAGGGCAGGGAACCCTGACTGCTCTTCGGACTGGAGAGGGAGGGGGAGAGGAGTGGGGGGAGGGAAATGGGAGGCTGGGAGGAGGCAGAAATTTTTTTTTCAATAAAAAAAATAAAATAAAATACTTGAGACAACACTAGTTGGGCAGTGGTGGCGCATGCCTTTAATCCCAGCACTGGGGGGGGGGGGGGGGAGGCCAATCTCTGTGAGTTTGAAGCCAGCCTGGTCTACAAGAGCTAGTTCCAGGACAAGTTTCAAAACTACAGAGAAACCCTGTCTTGAAACAAACAAACAAACAAAAAATACTTGAGACAAAGAACTGTACTTTGTGGCACCCAACCCTAAGATTATCCTGAGGAAGGAAGAGAAAGGAGGCTGGCAGTGGAGGGCCTCCTTACATTCTTCCACAGCTCTTGTGAACTGGGTTGGACTTGGAGGCTATAATGACCCCATGGCCAGGCCGAAGAACAGCACAGAAGTTCCCAGTGGACATCTGGCCTGGGGTTAACTGAAAAATGGGGCTCAGGAAATCCTGAAGATCAGCAGGAGGAACATCTGGGATGGCTCTCTTCTGACCACTAGTACCTGGTAACCCAGAACCAAATGTCATGTGATAGGGAACTCTGAGGAGATTCTCCTGCTGGCATCTGTCCCTCTCTAATGTCACAGACCTTTCCATTCATCAGTACAAAGGTCCAACATGCTTTACTACTCCAAAGTCTCCTTCCTCAGCAGGGTGCAGGCTATTACTCCTGGCAATGTCCAGCACTCCTGGGTGCCTGGTGCATCTCAGACCTCTGAAGCGTCCCTGGACATTAGCCATGCATCACAGTAGCCACTGCCTTCTTGGGGTCCTCTT
Organism: Microtus pennsylvanicus; assembly: GCF_037038515.1. Taxonomy (NCBI): domain Eukaryota; kingdom Metazoa; phylum Chordata; class Mammalia; order Rodentia; family Cricetidae; genus Microtus; species Microtus pennsylvanicus. Next base: position 24,337,271 of record NC_134581.1, on the reverse strand, counting down.
ACACCTTGCATAGCAACTCACTCACTGAGCATTCCAACACATTCTATAACATTTATTTCTTCTCATATACCTCTGCCTTTCAAGTAGCTGACAGTGTCCCAAGCTGTCTACAAAATCTTGACAACCTCCTCAGTCCAGGATGATGTTTATCAGAATGAACCATCATTGGCTGCTGCCTATAGGCTTTCTTTGGTTGAATATTTGATATGGCTTCAGCCTCCTGCAAATGGAAGAGTGTAGTTCATCTTCAGGAACCCCAGCCATGGTCAAGAATGAAACCATTTATTCTGCAAGAGGGCTGGCAGTGGTGCCCACTAGCTCATATGTGCATTACCCTGCTGCCGAGTCTTCTACTTCACCCGGAGCAGCTCCAGCCGACCCTACTGAACTGATCTTACAGCCTGCTGTCGCCTGGCAGTGTAAGCAATGCTGCAAGGTTGAAAAATCCAGCCTGACTTAGTCATGCATCCCTCCAGAAACTACCAACAGAATTATAGACAACCCCCAAAGAGTCAGAGCCAGGAGCGGAAAAGCACTCAGCTCCTAAGAAAACCGGTGAGTAGCCTTGCCTCGCAGTAAAGTCCTCGCTTAGAAACTGGAATATCATCTAGGCCCAGCTGCCCATTTTCCATGCCTCGACCCCTGCTGAAATCAGAAAAGCAAAGGCTTCCAGCTTCACATATGTATAAATGATGGTCACAGGTCTCACTACTCAGCCACCAGGAGCATGCCCAAGATGACAGTTGCCTCTGCTCTTTGCTCCCTGATTCGGTTTCCAGCCCAGCTGATGTCAAATGAGAACCTGAGATGTCTGTCTCTTCCTGTGGATCCTCCTTGGTTGGAAAGTGAACTGTTCTAGGAAGTAGTTTCTTTTCTACTAGACCCATGAAAATTCACTGGGGATTTTGGAAGTGCCCTCCAACTCTTTGTCTTCCCACAAGCTTGAGCAATATGAGGGCAAATATTGCTAGAAGAGCCACCTCTTCAGAGGCCTTCCGGGGGTTCCATGGCATCTATAAGCAGATGGAATGGAAAAGAAAGAAAGTGTTCCTATCTGCCTGACCCAGCTTCATTCTCTTGAGAGATCTCGCTCTACTGACCCTTGTACTGAGCGTGCCTCACTCTGATCAGCACCTCACCTCTGTGAGGTCTTGGACTGCCTGGAGGCCATGGCTCGGCCCTGTGGGGTCTGTATGTGCTTATGACCAGAGTGTGCTGTGAGGGTCCCATCAGAAGCAGTCTCTGCTGAGTCCATGTCTGGAATGAAAGGCCCTGGTGTACTGCCTTCCAGGCTACTTCCTGTGGGCTGTGCACCCCAGACCTAAGTTTGGATATTGAACAGAGGTAGAATTCCTCCATGTACAGCAAGTAAGTAGAGTAAGTACCCCTGCCTCTGCCTTCCCTCACTTAGAAATTATCTTATCAACTTTGGTTTCAGTTTTTAATTGTTGAGAGCTACAAGTGATTTAAAAATATTTGTATTCAGCAGTCTTGCTGAAAACAATTCTAGATCTTTATTTTAGATTTTACAGGCATGATAGCCTCTGCAATTGTGTGTAGATTTTCTAGACTATATATGTATATATCCATCCAGAATATCTGAGTAGTAGGGGGAGCTGCTCTGTGTAACCACTTGTGCTACATTCTGTGCAACTGGAGGCAGTTCCATTTTTGTGGGTAACAATGGAGACTTCTTAGTGGTTTCTGAGTTAGCAACTTTAAACATAAAACTGGTTTGTGTTACACAGTTGCTTCTTCCTTGCCTCACAACAGCTGCAATGTGGGGTTGAATAGCAGCATCCTTTTCTTAAAGTGGTGTTTGCTACTGTTCATATAAACAGAATAGAAAGTTTTCTTGGACATACCCTTTTCATTTTATTGTCTTTAAGTGGTTCCCTTTGAAGCAACATGCATAGCTGTACTTTTATTTCAAACTATTGGTTACTATTCTAGATTCTAACAGTGTGCTTCACTTTGTTACACATGAGCTCTTCTGACCATCCTGTGTTTTCTATGTTTTCTTGTGTGTTCCTCTCTCCTCACTTGGAGGTGGTTACTTTTTCTTTACAATATCTCCTTCACTACTGATTTGGAAGTTTCATGTTCCAGTTGTGTTTTTGTTGGTCATCATAAAATTTTGAATATATACTTTGTTATCCAGTAGACAGAGCCACATTGTACATGAAAACTTAATATAAGAATTGCTAACTAATAAAAGGTGTTTGACTACTGAAAGGGGAGGTGGTGAAGGAAGAGACTCTTAATAAGAGTACTGAGCAGCAATTTGAGAAAGAAAACACCACCTCCCAGAGCTAAAGGAGAGCAGACACGGAATGAATCATAGCTAAGCACCTCTGCTGAGCTGGTTCAGACCTCAGAGGCAGCTGCCATGGGGACTACTCAATCCACTTAGCTAAGAATCTTAAGATGGCAGACTGTTGCTAATACAGAACCTGGGAGCATGAGCTACCAGTAAATTATGCCCCCAGACCATTCAGCTAAAGAAAACTGTTCATCAGAGAACAGCTTGCTGTCTTCCTTTTCACTCCTTGTAGTAGCCCTCCATTGCCCTCTGTTGTTCAAGTCCAGTGTCAGTGCTACTTTAGAGATGACCTGAAGCTGAAAGTGTAAGTAACTGACCACCTCATGTTGAGAATTCACGCTCCCAGGCACTGCTTCTACAGCCATGGTCCTCTGCAACGGTCTGCTGTACGTCCGTGTCTGTTTGTAGGATGTTTTGTGTACATATGGAGGTTGGGAGGTGTATGTGTAGGTACAGGTGAGTCCAGTAGAGGGTATCAGATCCTCTAGAGCAGTGGTCCTCAGCCTTCCTAATGCTGTGACCCTTTCATACAGTAGAGGGTATCAGATCCTCTAGAGCAATGATCCTCAGCCTTCCTAATGCTGTGAGTCCAGCAGAGGGTATCAGACCCTCTAGAGCAGTGGTCCTCAGCCTTCCTAATGCTGTGACCCTTTCATACAGTAGAGGGTATCAGACCCTCTAGAGCAGTGGTCCTCAGCCTTCCTAATGCTGTGACCCTTTCATACAGTAGAGGGGATCAGACCCTCTAGAGCAGTGGTCCTCAGCCTTCCTAATGCTGTGAGTCCAGCAGAGGGTATCAGACCCTCTAGAGCAGTGGTCCTCAGCCTTCCTAATGCTGTGACCCTTTCATACAGTAGAGGGTATCAGATCCTCTAGAGCAGTGGTCCTCAGCCTTCCTAATGCTGTGACCCTTTCATACAGTAGAGGGTATCAGACCCTCTAGAGCAGTGGTCCTCAGCCTTCCTAATGCTGTGACCCTTTCATACAGTAGAGGGGATCAGATCCTCTAGAGCAGTGGTCCTCAGCCTTCCTAATGCTGTGACCCTTTCATACAGTAGAGGGTATCAGATCCTCTAGAGCAATGATCCTCAGCCTTCCTAATGCTGTGACCCTTTCATACAGTAGAGGGGATCAGATCCTCTAGAGCAGTGGTCCTCAGCCTTCCTAATGCTGTGACCCTTTCATACAGTAGAGGGTATCAGATCCTCTAGAGCAATGATCCTCAGCCTTCCTAATGCTGTGAGTCCAGCAGAGGGTATCAGACCCTCTAGAGCAGTGGTCCTCAGCCTTCCTGATGCTGTGACCCTTTAATACAGTTCCTCATGTTATTTTCATTGCTACTTCATAACTGTAATTTTGCTACTGTTATGAATCATAATATAAATATCTGTGTTTTTTGATGGTCTTAGGTAACCCCTGAGAAAGGGTCATTTGCCCCCCAAAGTGGCTGCAACCCACATGTAGAGAACCACTGTCCTAGAGGCATCCAACTTGGGCTCTGGGAGCTGAACTCTGGTCTCTGTAAGAGCAATATGCACTCTTACTCCTGAGCCATCTCTCCAACCCTAGTTTTATATTTTTGTTTTGTTTTTGTTTTTTTTTGAGACAAGATTTTTCTGTGTAGCCCTGGCCATCTTGGAACTTGCTTGTAGACCAGACTGTCCTTGAACTCAGAGATCTGCTTGCTTTTGTCTTCCAGGTTCTTGGGTTAAAGGTATCGTGCCTCCTGGATTTTTAAGTTTTACTCATCTGTAGTTTTTCCCATGAGGACTTGAATACATTATCAGCCTAACTGGTATGTTTTCCTTGCTGATACTTTGCGACCATCATTCAATTTGATATTCCCTAAGCTTCATGTCTTATAGTAGCAACTTTAAGTGTGAGTTTTGTACTTGGCTATCAAAGCTCCACAGAGTTCCAGGTTCTAAACCAATTTTCTAGTTTTGGGGGCAGTTTTCACACCAGCTTGTCTCTGTATATGGTCAGACCCTTCTCTCCAATAGCAGTGATGAGCTGTTCTACATACTGCCGCCACCTGGTCTGTATGCTCACATGGCGCCTCTCCTCGGTGTGTGCTAACATTGTTTCCCATGCTGTAACCTCTAACTCCTGCACACTGCTTCAGTTCTTCTGTAAATCAGCATGAGAAATGTCACCGTGTTCAGTATTTAACTAGGTCTACTTGTTTGAGAATGTCCCCAAGAGGTTTTAACTCATGGTCACCAGTTGGTGGTGGTGCTTGAGAGATTTAGGAGGTGCAGCCTTGGAAAGAACTTCACTGGGATCCAGCTTTGAGAGCTTGAGGCCTCAACCTACTTGTCATCCATTGTTTCTGGTTTGTGCTTTCAGTCCAAGGAGTGAACTCTTGGCTTCCTATTCCTGCCACCATGCCTGCTGCCATGCTGCAGCCGGTCACTATAGAACTCCTAGAACTGTTAGCTAAAATGAACTCATGGCAGCCTATCACAGCAACAGAAGAGTGAGTAATATATACCTGGTAGTCATGGGTTTGGGGGACTGGTAGGCGTTCCCCTTTCTGCCACCATCAGTTTTAGGGTGGGTAGTATTTATGATACATTCCTTTCTCCTTCTTTTTGCTGCTTTCCCGTGTCTATTTAGGAAGAAATAATGTCATCATGAGGTAAGGTGGATATCAATTGCCGTATTTTATTGTGAGAATTTGTTATTTAAAATAGAAATATCAGGCTAAGAAGTTGGCTCAGTCATAAAAGTAGGTGTCTTGCAAATACAAGAATCTGAGTTTGAGTCTCAGAACTCAACGTTAATAAACATAACAATAAACAGGTGAGGCAGTACATCTTGTGTTCCCAGCACTGGTATGGTGGGGATTTGGGTCCCTAGGGTTCACTAGTCAGCCAAGCTAGCCTACTTGATGAGTTCTGGGCCAGTGAGAGATCCTGTCTCAAAGAAAAAAAGGGGGAGGGGCATCCTCTAGTCTCTTTTTTACACACAAACATAACACACACATGAGAGAAATAGCTGCAAAAACTTTATTATGCATCAAGTAGTCTACAGTTCAGTTGAGATACAAACTAAAACATGTAGTTGCTTAGCATGTGACCTAGTAGAGCTTATAAACACCACCAAGAATTGTTCAAGTGGAAAGTGCTACACAGGAAGAGGCTATTGCAGTATGGACTGGCCATTGGAAAAGATGACACAGTATCTGGACTACTCTGTTCTCAGGATGCTGCTGAACACACATCTGCACAGGACTATAGCAGCAGAAACTAAAGACCAGGCTGTCTCACATTTGGCAGGTGAGTCAGAGCTATGAACATTACACACTATAATAAATACTGTTGTTTTCTTCTGTTGAGACAGAATCTTGCTGTTTAACCCAGGCAGGCCAGCCTTAGCCTCCCAAGTGCTAGGATTACAGGTCTGAGCCACTATATCTAGTTGGAATGTTGCTGAGTTTTGTTTTTGTTTTTTGAGACACAGTTTCACTTTGTAGCCTTGGCTAGCCTGGAACTCACTCTGTAGACCAGGCTGGCCTTAAACTCAGAGGTCCATCTGCCTCTGCCTCCCAGTGCTGGGTTGAAAGCCATGTGCCACCATACCCAACTGTCGCCATTCTTTAGAAGAGCATCAGAGAAGGGCCTGCGAGATGGCTCAGTGGCTAAGGTGCTTTGTTGTGCAAGTTTGCCTGGAAACTACATAAAGGGTTAGAACCATCTCTGTCACAAAGTTGTCCTTTAACCACATGTGCCATGACACATACACCTCCTGCTCACATCATACACAGAATAATAAATAAAGAAAAGCATCATTGAAGACAACAGGAACATGGCAAGCAGTATTGCCTGAGTGGGTGAAAGATAAGGGTGTGGCCTTGACAATCACCCAAGAAACGTATAAGATAACAAAAAAGTCTGGTCTTACAAACTGAAATGTGTAAAAGGCACTTGTTTAAATACACAATTTACATATTTTCCTTTTAATATGTATATCAGGGTGACTCAGCCATCTCAGAATAGTAGAACTAAGTCTCAAACTTATCTGTGAGAAATACAGAAAGCCCCCACTCCTCCTGGGAAGTGACTGTTCTGCAGCCTCCAGCACCCAGAGTTCAGATGTAGTCCTGGGCTTGAGGTTAGGATTAAAGCTTCCTATGGAAATAATGCCACATGCCAGAAGTTTGTCCCTAGGCCTTCCCGGAGCAGTAAACTTGGAATACTTAAGGGTATCACTCTAACACTGTCAGCTCCAGTGAACCAGGGGCAAACAAACGTCTAGGCTTACGAGCATCACAGGCATCAGCCAGAAGGGCTTTGGTAGTGTTAGCTCTGGGCAGTTTTGGGTTTGGTCACTTTTTATTTCCACAAAAGAGTGCCCTCCTTTGGTCAGACCTGCCCGGGATGCTGGTAGCTGCTCCAACCCAACCCTGTGTTGGAGAGGGGGCACTTTTCTTGCACACCCTTGAGGCAATCCTAAATGCGATGTGAACAATTACCAAAGCGAGAAATCACTACTGGGGTTTTGGTGCCTCATTAGACACAAATACCACAGTTTCTTTCTGAATGTGAACTAGTCAAATTAACAGAGATAGTTCTACTTCTACATGATCCCCGTTACTATCCAGTCACGCAATTAGAGTTCACACAGCATACACTTCCATCGAATGTATGTTCTTATTAACAAAATACACTCATACACTTTCTGACATTCTGGTGATAGCACCCGTCGTCAGCTCCTGGGCTGTCCGTCTGGAGTCAGCTCGTACCTGTAAGACAGTCGGGTTTGGACTTGTGTCAGTAATGAGGATGTGGGGCTGCAGCAAGACAAGCAGCATGCACGGTTTCCATGGAGACGGCAGAACCCAACTGTCTGGGAGATGCTGGCCAGGATTAATTCTACAGTTTCAGAGGACCAGGCAGACTATAGTCCATAATACCTGAGTAAAGGGTTACTCTGTCTCCTTTTGTTAGAAACCAAAGCACTGAAATAATACTGAAAGGAAAAGAACTCTAGAGACCAGGGCAGCTGCTGGAATTAGTGTCCTCCATAGTTAACAGGGATAAGGAGAAGGCACACTTACCACTGTGAAAAACCCTTAATCAGATCTTCTTTTGATAAGTCAATCAGTACCTACAATCACAAATATTAGCACCGTGTTAAATGGGAACACTTTGGCATAAACTGGGCTGAGTGTAAAGGGTCTCATTTTTCAGCAGGGTATTTTTAAAAAAATGTATCCTTTGAGAATTTTATACATATATTCAATTAAATACAATCATACGCACACATGCCTCATTTCTTTTCTCCAGCTCCCACTAGAGCATTGCCATATGCCTCATCCCAGCATCATGTTCTTTTTTAAAATAACTCACTAAATCCAGTTAGTGCTGTTCATATGTGCATAGTATGGACCACAGGCAACCTACCAGCAGCCATGCCCAAAAAGAAGAATGAGTCCCCCTCCTCCTCCAGCAGCTATTGACTACCAATAGCTCCTCAGCTATGGGTGGGGCTCTCTGAACCCCTCCCCCATCCGCCCATCAGGGTATTTCATCATGGAGCCTTTCCATAAAGAATGCAAACACCAGCGTCGGTGTTCTAGAGATAACTATTTCTACCCTGCACTCAGGAGGCAGAGGCAGAATGAGGCCAGCCAGGGCTACATAGTGAGACTCTGCCTCAAAAACAAAACAAAAGCTGTTCCTATTTGGAACAGGAATTTGAGATATTTAAAGAATATCTTCGGGCCAGAGAGATGGCTCAGCGGTTAAGGGCATTGCCTGCTCTTCCAAAGATCCTGAGTTCAATTCCCAGCAACCACATGGTGGCTCACAACCATCTGTAATGAGATCTGGTGCCCTCTTCTGGCATACACACAGACAGAATATTGTATACATAATAAATAAATAAATATTTTAAAAAATATCTTCAAGAATTACAGATATTTTAACTTTCAAGTTTATGGCTGTGATAAAGAAGAAAACTTCCCCCATAAAAATAAGCATAATACCATCTGCTTCAAAGGCAGAAAATACCTGCCATTTCATAGAAGTGGGTGTTACAGAGATTGAGTGCAGAAGGTAGTTATTAAAATATAACTACAGTACTGGACAAACGGAGTATTCCTGACTCTCCTGAGATTATATTTCCTTATTTTAAGTAAAATTCTTTTAACACAGAAACCTTGATCTAATGCAATCCAAGTTTTATTTAATGATTTATTTATAAAAATAGGTAATACCAGAGTAGATGCCACATACTTACAAAAAACTGAATTTGGATATTCTCAAGGTTGCTAAATAATGTTTATACACTAGTTTATATTTCTATGTTAGGTCTGAAACATGTGGTGTAGGAGGTCCTTCTGTATTTTGTGTTACTTTCATTGATTATTAAAGAAACTGCCTTGGCATAGTTGATACGGGGGATCTCAGGTAGGCGGGGAAGACAGAACAGAATTCTGGGAAGAAGGGCAGAGTGGCAGACGCCATGGTTCTCCTGCCCAAGACGGACGCTGGTTAGACTCATGTGGGTAAGCCACAGTCAAGTGGCAATACACATTAATGAAAATGGGTTAGATCAGGATGTGAGAGTTTGCCAAGAAGAGGCTAGATATAATGGGCCAGGCAGTAATTTAATTCATACAATTTCTGTGTGGTTATTTTGGGGGTTAAGCAGGCCAGGTGGTGGGACACGGCCCACATCCTCGTACTACATATATGAAAACAAAACGTCCTTTTTTTTTTTAAATGAACTTTTTCTTTTTTTTTAAATATTTATTTATTATGTATACAATATTCTGTCTGTGTGTATGTCTGCAGGCCAGAAGAGGGCACCAGACCTCATTACAGATGGTTGTGAGCCACCATGTGGTTGCTGGGAATTGAACTCAGAACCTTTGGAAGAGCAGGCAATGCTCTTAACCACTGAGCCATCTCTCCAGCCCCAAAACGTCCTTTTAAGGAGGCTGTCCCTCCTTATGTTAAGCTCTCGTGAAGTTGGAATGATTCCATCAGGTGCTAGGATACAAGGAAGGAAATGACAGCTACTTACTCTTCCCAGCTCCTTTCTTCTGTGTGAGCCAAGAGGCCTACTGTTTTTCACTGCAACATCCAGTGACCTCTTCTGTACTTCTTCCATAGGAACAAAATATTCAAATCTTTAAAAGCCAAAACATTCCAAGTGAGATTTACATGTAGTCACTTCCCACTAAAACAAGAGCTTTCAACAGTTCACAGAATCAGCACTGGCTCCTAAGCTCCCAGGTGACATGTCATCTAAATCCATGAAGTGTCAAGAGACTGCTTGTGATGAGCCTCAGAGAGCTGCTGTCTGGAATGTGCTGTGTCCTGACTCTACACTGACTGCTCTCAGCTGCACCCACCCAGAGGACACCTCACCCCTCTGTTCTGACAGCAGAGGGGCAGGGTGCTCATGAGGTAGGCTCGCTGGAGCTGCATGGAAAATGACTGTGTCCTTCAGAGGACTGTGGACCAGCCTTGTCATCATCAGCCTCATCAGAGAGGCACCTGGAACCCGACTTCTGGGTTTCTATTTAGGGTGGGGTTTGTTCAGTCTGTCTTCAAATAACCCTGGCTTTCATCCTGTTCTAATTTTTAGAGAGAATGACTAGCAGATTGTCTTGCTAGTCAGATGCTCCCTCCTGTGTTCTTCTGTATCCATTTTAACATCTTTGTATAATTGTGTCAGAGCTCCCCTTCAAGGCAGTGCCCACTTGTGTGGCTATGGATGGTGTGGCTGGCAGAGTGTTCAGTGACTGTTGGGTGAGCCTTCTTGCTGAGGACAGAGACTAAAGAGGACTTGGTTTCAGCCGTTTAGAGTAGTTATGATTGATTAAAATAAGAGGAAAAGAAAAGTCATGTTCCCAACCTGGCTAGAAATGTCTTGTCTGAGGACCGCAAAGCAAAAGATACCAAGAATACAGTGGCTCAGTGGTTAAGAGCACTTGCTTGTTCGGTTTGAACGAAAACAGCCCCCAAAGGGAGTGGCACTATTAGGAGGTGTGACTTAGTTGGAGGAAGTGTGTCACCATGGGAGTGGGCTTTGAGGTCTCCTATGGTCACACTACACCCAGTGAGAGAGACACTTCCTATAGCCTATGAATCAAAATGTAGGACTCTGAGCTCATTCTCCAGCACCACGTCGCACCATGATGATAATGAACTACAAACCTCTGAAAATGTAAGCCACCCCCTTAAATGTTTTCCTCGTGGTCATGATGTCTCTCCACAGCAATAGAAGCCTAAGACACTACTCTCACATAGGACTGAAGCTCAATTCCCAGCACCCACATCAGGTACCTCAAGACCATCTGTAACCGCAGCTGCAGAGGATCCAGACCCTCTTCTGGACTCTGCAGGTACTATTACAGACATGGAATACACATAAAAAAAGTAAGGACTTGCTACCACTGGACTAGATCATCAAAAGCAAGAAAAGTGCTAAAAGCCTGCCTCAATTTTGTCTTCACAGATGTAGACGAAGAGAAAGAATCTCTTTTACCTGCCAACCTTGTTATGTTGCAGGAGGGAAGACAGACCAGAGAGCTGAGAGTATGTGCTATTCCGCCACCAGGAACATTTTATCCTCTTAAAAACAGCACATGTAAGCAGCCTTGATCACATTTTTGGATAAACTGCCATAGCAGCCCCTTTTCCCACTAAAAAGTATATAGGGGCTTCATGAGGTCAGACCACATTGTCCTGTCCAACTCAGCCCCAGGCTCCCCCACCCCCGTATCTGGCAAGCTCCAGCATACTGCTAGTGTTTGGTACTCAGTACTATGAAAATAGATGAGGTTTGCTAAGCCCTGCCCTACTCACGTCTCATCAAAGAGGGGCTCCAGGGTCTTGCGCTTTACTGAGGTCTTCTTGCGACTTGTCCATCGCCTTTCAGGCAATAGGTAGATGCGAACATAGGGATCAGCTCCACTGCTGGTACATGGTGTCAGGTTTCTGATGGACAGAGAAAAGGGGTTCCTAAGTACTCATTTGGGAGTAGGCTATACCAGCCACTGGGGATTAGATGGACTGGAGGATTAAAATTCTCCGCATTCAAAAGACAAAAACCCACAGAAGTAAAGGACAAGCTATCAGCTGTGGTTTTGTTTTGAACACACATTTTTGTGCTGTTTGGGTAGAGTCAAGTATTTTGTACTCAAGGAATTTGGGGGTTCCTGCTTAGGAAGACCTACTTGCCATTAGCCACCCCAAGACAGCAGTCTGAGCAGAGTCCTTGACTCTTGAGCCCATGAACACCAACAAAGAATGGTCACTCAACATGCCCCTTTGAGGATTTTTGCCACGGATGGCTTGTAAGTTCTCAAATATCATTTAGGAGTGCATGGCTCCTGCCGTCACCCTAAGCAGCCCTGTCATATGGTCGCCTGAACTTCCAAAGACCTCCCTGTCCCAGGATCTCTTTACCTGCACCCGTTGACTAGCACCCTGAGACAGTGTCGAAGACACACATAGCGTACTGTGAGCTGAATCTCACCCAGGCGTCGCTGCCTAGGATCCCCATCTCTGTGGGAAAAAAGGAGGGCCGTCACAGTAAGAACTATTTCTCTCCCTTCACCTGAAGATAGAGAAGGACGCCCGATGTGAGGAACACAGACTCATCTGGTCAATAATTCTCTTCCAGGTTCCATCCAGCATTCAGTGTAATTATCCTACTTCTTAGCAGAAAGCATAAATAAGCCCTGGGATGGATTGGCCCTTATATCCTGATTGCTTGTGGGGCTTGAGGGAATTGGGATTTTATAATGGTCTCTTCTGTCTTATAGAGTTATAATGAATGAATGAAATCAGATAATGCGCTAAACCCACAGGAAGCACCTAATACATGGAGTCACTTACGTAAGTCCACATTCTAAACTTTCCATGTATTCCCACGATACTCAGAATTCAGAAAATGTTTCTATGGAAGGGACCTGAAGTCATCATGCAGCCAGAGTTGTACACCAACAACAGGGTTCAAGACATGTTGTGAGAAACCTGGACTTGGGCCGGCCTGTAATTTCCTATTTACTCTTCCATCTAAGGACCTACTTTTCACTCAAGTTATATTAGAAAAGATCAAGCAGAGAGATGCATACTCAATGTTGAGGCTGACATCTGTCATGTCAAAGCAGGAAGAGGCCAGGGAGTTGAGTGAGGACATGCTGGGAGCCAGCCTTGTGGGTGGCCATGCGAATGGGAAGGCAGGGCGGCTCATGGGTCTGGGTGACTTGATGGGCCCTGGAGAGTGGGGGCCTGGGACAGTCAGGAAGATGGTAGCTGGGTTCCTCTTCTTCCCCATGGACTCACAGAGCCCTTTGGCACTGTCCTTGCCTTTCGACTCCAGGCCTGTCTCTGGGGGCTCAGGCTCTGTGGCCTTGGTGACAGCTGTGGTGGTTTCAGTGCTCTTGGATGCTCCCTTGATGTCAGAGGCAAGGTCCGAGGCACGTGTCACATCTGCAGGGCCCTCTCCCTGGGATGGGGCTTTGTGAGCCTTGTCGGTGGCCACCTTCTTGATGAACAGAGGGCCTTTCTTTACAGCATCGGGCCCAGTATATGGGCTTCCCAGTTCTCGTTCCTCCACACGTAAGAACTAGAAGCAGATGACAGGGTTGTTTGTAGGCGGGGCTTCCACTTTCCCCCTTTCCCTTTCTCCTCAGATGTCAATCAACAAGCCCTTTCCTAGGGAATTCTGTTTCCAGAAATAAATGTGGGACTGAAATATATTCATTAAAAAAAGTAGTCTAGAATAAAAATTCTACCAAGCAGCAAAGATTGATTAACAAGAGGTATCTGTCTCAGCTTGTTAGGGGGAAAGTCTTCCCCAAGCATACCAGCTTGTATTCTAGTTAAGGGAAAGTCTTCCCCAAGCATACCATTTTATAGAACTATCAAGAGTTTCTAGTTCATATTCAGATTTCCTATGGGTTTTTAAACCCATTAAGTTAACATAACAATGGATCTAGGTTTGTAATGCCCTGTGGTATTCTGCCAGATACAAAGCTAACCCTCCCTGGCAAAGAGCAGCCTTTGATCCTTTAATCCAGGCCATCAAGGAGCACTGACCACACTTATGACAGCCACAGAACAGTCACACTGAAAACAGATGAGATAAACAACAAAATTCATTGCCAAGATCCTCTCGTGGATCGGACTATTAAGACTGGGTATTGTGCTTGCAGACAGTGTGTCTCCCTCAAACCTTTTTATGATGCCAGGTTTCCCATCTAACATGGAAAAAAATTTTACTCCCAAACTCCCAAAATCTTCAGACGACAGAATTAACAGATTACACTCTAAACATTTTCAATGACTAAGGATGGATTGGGAATGTAGACGATAAAAAAGACCATGTGATTTGGAAGAGATGAAATTAAAGATGAAAAAAATTACTATTGAAATACAAACTATACTGAAAAAGTAGTAAGCCAGACATAGAAAATGTAGTGGTAAGGAGGATGGTTCTGAGGAAATTAGCTGAGACTAGAAGATAAGGTTGAGGCACGGATCAAGGATAGAAGAAAAATCTGGCATGGAAGTTCTAGAAGGGAGGGTTAAATGAATGGAGGAGGTAGTGTTTGAAGCAACAAAGAGATGGTATTATGAAAATATCTCTCGGTCCCAAAGAGACTGAACTTTGGCAGATCTCACAGCAAAGTTAATAATACCCTTAAGAGCATTTCAGACTGTATTTAAACCGCTACCCTACTGCGTGCTCAGCCTGTTAAGTTTTCATCCCATAATGCAACAGCGAGGAAGGAACTCTGAGGTTATCTCTAACGCGTTAACCCAATGAGTAGATAAAGACACAAACATCTCTCCTGACTTCTGCATTCACCAGATAACTCACTCAGTGCTGAGACCTGTTCCAGCTCGGCCACACCCACTGAGAAAGGAGGTATTTACCCGAAGCACCAGCCTCATGGAGATGAGGCTGTCCAGGCCCGAGTGATCCAGCTGGAAGCGCTGCTCAAGGGTGAGGTTGGCACAGGGGAGGATCTGGCACAGCGGAAACTCCAATACTCCCAGGGCACACTCCAGGTCATCATCCAGCACCTGGACAGTGGACCAGTCACAAAACCAGGGGAGAGCTAAGCCCACTATGCTACCATTGCATCTGGTCCTGGGGAGTCTGTGCTTCAGGAAATATGGAGCAGTTAACATCTGGTGCTCTTCAGCAGGCGGATTGGTAACAGGCCAGACCTTGTACCTGCCTAGGGAAGGGAGTGACTAGAGCAGAGGTGATTATAGTCTGCATGAGGCCAGTCTGGCATGTACCCAGAGCCAGCAGGGCTTTTTGTATGGCAGTATGGTAGGGCACTTAGGCTCAGTTCAGGGCTCCAAAAAGATCCCACCCAGCTCCAGCACTTACAGGCCATGTGCTCTTGAGCAGATGGTTGCTTTAGCCTCTATTTGCTCCTGTGAAAGGAGGTCACTCTTCTGCAGATCTTTTGTAAAGTCTAGACTCTAGCCCGGGACCCTCAGACAGCTTAACTGTAATGATCATCGCAAGGAGAACTAAAGAAATTAACCGATTGCCTTCCCACAGTCTCCTCCATGGTGACCTTGGGCACCGACCTCAAGGGGCTGAGGGTGTGTGGGGCCTCATACCCTCCCAACACACTGGGGGCCTGACTACTGGTAGAACTGCCCAAGGGACACAGAAAACCCTCGCCTGCCCGTGGCCTAAAACGTTCTCAGCTGTCCCCAGAGCCCAGCTTCAGGCAAACCTCCAGGCAGAGCTGCTCGGCTGCCACGCTGTGCACGAAGAAGGAGAACACTTGGCTCCACACAGGATCCTTGCTGTGGGGACAGGTCTGCGGGCAGAAACGAGATCATCTGAGGGCCAGGTCGGACATACTCTGCTCAGTGTGGCAGAAAAGGCATGACTTCAGACCATGCCCCAGGGTAAACCCTAATCCTGCTGCCCCATTTTTGGTGGCATCATCACTTAGCTTGGTAGTTTTTAGATTGTGAATGCTAAAGCCACATAGGGAGGGGATTCCGAAGGCTTTCTAGGCATTCAGTGTGAGTTTCCTTCACTCCGCCTCTCCTTAAAAGGGGGCGGGAGCATCATTTCCTTATCTTAGTCTACAAATGAACTGTCTTACCTTACTTGTAAAGGTCTTCTTGCCTACGGATAGCTTGACATATGAAGAAGGGTCTCTGCTGGCCTTATTCTGTAAGGGGAAACCCACAGTGTTGAAAGTGATGTTTTCAGGGCAGGGCCCAAGACATCTCACCTTTCCCGATGCTCACCCCTCCCCTAGGCATGCCAGTGGGTCCTGTTGGGGAAAATCTACAGTGTGGAATGAGCACTGTGCAGAACTACCTCTGGGGAGAAGCCCCGAGTGCAGACCAGAAGTAGGACAGACACGCCCAGGCCCCCCCACCTTTTGTGTCCTTTTTATAAAATGGCAATCACTCTTGCCCAAAACAAGAACACCTGGAATACATCACTATGGGATTCCAAGGCCAAGTCTAGTGCCTTGCACAGGAGACCCAGTGAGCCCATGCTATGTGACAGACAAGTCCTGGCTGCAGTCACTTCAGGGGAAAGGAGTCAGGTTCTCAGTGATATTCACTTACTTTGGCAAACCTGGAGAGTTTTTTGGCTCGGTATTCACCATTCAGGTAGTCAAAAGGGTTTCTCTGCAGCACAAGAATTTGAGTTAAAACAATAAATACATGGGCATCTGGCTGTGAGCTGCATAGGGCAGTTGGGTCGTGTGACTCACCGGCAGGTTGCAGGCATTTTCTAAGTAGACCACGAGGATGGCGGAGGAGTGGTCACCATGGTCCTGCAAACAGACACAGCCCTCACTGAATATTCCCAGAATCCGGCAGAAGGAAGCCAGCCAGCCCTCCAGCTAACAACCTAGCCTTATGTGGCTGAGAGCACATTACGGCAGGATAGGTTCACGTCAGACACAGAGGAAGATGTCCCTATGAAATTGGGTGGCAAGCCCTGACACAGCTCTAAGGACCCCATCTTCCCTGAAAACGAGGTTCAGAGGCTGTTGACTGCCTGGTGGAGAGAACATGAGTGACGTCATCTAGGAGACAACAAATGGGGGCTCCCTCCTCTCGCCTCCCCCTGCCACCCACTCACCTCCAACAGCGCTTCCTGGTCCGTGAGCAGGGAGAGCCACTCCAGCCGCAGGTGCAGCCTCCCACTGGTTGTGTCACTGAGAACAAACCACTGTGGGGCAGAGGAAGGAAAGGAGAGCTCAGGGATGGAGATGGGCTACCGACAACCTGGGACTGCATAGTTTTGAGATTAGGGGAAACGGTTAACCAACCCGAAGAGGGCACGGCAGATGCAGTGGGACTGGCAGATGCGGGGTAGAAGTCTTACAGTCGGGGACAATGAAACCCACGTCTAGCCTCCCTTCCTCTATAATGTGACTCCCTTTGCTGAGTTTCCTTAGTCTGTGGACATTTCCCAAAGAAACTTCTAACCCCAGCCCTACGGGGTGCCCTGTAGCCATCTGGGCCTCACCCAATTCTTGTCCCTGAGAATGGGCATGGGTACAGCCCTGCACAGAGGGGACCCATCACATAGGGCCAGATGGCCGAAGTGACCTGCTAGAGCCATGCACTGAAAGGGGGTGTTCCCGGGGGAGGGGTGCTGGGTGAGCCACCCCTACCTCATCAACCACTCTGTTCATCATGACATCTCCAAGGCAGATCTGCAGGCTGGAAGGAAAGGAGAGGGTGAGCTCAACAGTGGCCAGAGCAGGCCCTGGGGACCCACAGGGAACTCTGTTCTCAAATGGCTGGATGTGGCCATTGGGACAGTGGCCTCATTCCTCCAGGTAAACAGTGAGAGGGAAAGGCTAGCTAGCTTTCTGCTCCATCGCACTTAGGCTGTGGGGAGGAGGGAGTGGCTCCCAGCCCAGAGGGGACAAGCAGAGGTCTGGATTCATCACCTCTGGGTTTTTTAATACGGCTGTTAGCATGCTGAGTGCAGTGATTCTTCATTGTGCAAACCTGTCCATGAGTCACAGGAATTTGGCTTCCTGTGCCATCCAAATGCCAGTGGTACCTTAACAGATGCCCCTCTGACTTGAAAACTGGTACCAGTGCCCTGGAAGTGGCACTAACTGATGATCTATGTGTGAGGAAGCCAGGAAGTCCTGTATCACAGTGTTCCTCTAACCTATCATGACCCAAATCCATCCCACGGGTCCTGCCAGCCCGAGGGCAGAAGCAGTTCCCGTGTGACTCGGAAGTGTGCACACATTCAACGCGGACCTGAACTCAGCCCTGGAAGGCAAGTGCCGTGAGCCCCACTTCCCACCCGCAACACTACACCATGAAGACACCAGAAATGACCAGCACCGGGCGGGGAGCTGCGCCTTCCATTTATTTGTTCATATTTCAACCTGTTACAACTCCATACTCAGGAAAACAAGCTGCATACCACAGGGGCATAAAATCTGAGTCTCTTCACCTGCCGCCACGCCACCGGGTCACGCTCCTCTGCTCACAGACACTGGCATCTTGTGCCCTCTTGTGGGAGGCGGGATCCAGCTGCGCTGTGCCCTTCTCTACTCGCTAGCACACCACGATGGCCCCACACTGAATTCTTAGGTCAATGTATTCAAACATTCAGCTAGTGTCTTCCACAGGAGGGCATTGGGTGGCCACAAAGACTTGGGCAGTAAGCATTTTAAGGGCTGGTACCTATACAGGTTCCTCAAGGCGGGGCCTCTTTAGACTAAGTGAGATTCTGCCAAGCAATCCCACAGGGCTCACGTGAGCCCTCCCATAGCCTTGAGATCTGGATGTCATCACGTGGGGAGTGATGAAGGCTCCTTAGAGTTGAGCACCTAGTCATGCCACCTTGCTCCCGGTTCCAATTGGGATTCTGGGTAGATTCTGAGTGGGGACATGAGCCCTGGGGTCCTCTCTGTACCACTACTCTCCTCCAGGGCCTAGGTCAGGGCTGGAGACGCCTGGGGAGGTTTGTAACCACACTGTACAATGTTAGAGCCGATTGCCTGGCACACTCACTGTTGCCACAGTAGCCATAGAGAGTCGCAGGTCACTAAACACTGAGGTCTGTGCCCACTAAATGCCCCAAGGTCCAGCCGTGTACCCCAGGCAGTAAAGAAGCTCCAAAGCCTAGATCCCCACTCCTCACCTGCCCAGGAAGTCATCCCTGTCAGTATCCTCGTCATACAGGTCCACCTCCAGGTCCTGCCCAGGCACTTCGTACACCATGAACTGCAAGGAGAAAGAATCATCTTGCCCTGCAAGTCTTGACTGCTGAATCAGATCTAAACCCCACAGACAGCCAAAGCCCAGCTTAGGGCCCTGCCTGTAAGAAAGCAATGCCCCTCCTCTTTAGGCAAGCAGAGAGGACCAGTACAGCACAACCATGCCACAGCGCGGTGCCCAGAGGACGCTGGCTGCCATCTGTTCTGCCTTTGCGCTGTCATAGTCTCCTCACTCGGGGCTGTGGGACAGCAGGAAACTAAGCTTCCCTTAGTCGACCTGCTTCCACTGCCGGGGACCAGACCTGACAGAGCATGCAGCAGCGTTGTAAGGAAAGGGGCAGCTGGGCGGTGGCTCTGGAACGTGCACCCACCCAGCAGCAGGGAAGGCTGGGAGCTGTGGGCAGAACTGTCTGTGCACTGTTCTTTTCCTTCCATTTGCAAACATCCACAGCCAATTCTGATGGGGAAAGGGAGCTTAATATGGGGAGAGAAGAGCCTACCTCTGAGCCTGCTGGACAGGGAAGCAAGAATTACAAAGACCTATCTGCCCATAACAAGTCTCTCGCACTAACCATGGTTTCCCTGTTGGGCCATGAGAGCCACTTGCTCATCACAGCCCAGGGAGAAGCCTGGAGACACGAGGCCTTCCAAGACAGATGGAAGAGAACCTCACCTCGAACACTTCATTCCAGGTGGGGTTCAGGTTCTTGTAGACGGTCCTGCTCCGGCAGTGCTGCAGGCCAATGCTCACCTTGGCGTATGGGTCTGACTTGCCTCCAAGCCCTAGGAAGTTGTCCTTCTGGGCCAGCTTCTCGGCCTCCAGCAAATGGACTCTGATCACCCCCTGAGAAACACCCAAACCCCAGGTCAAACTGCCTCCTTGGGGTGCAGCCTCAAGTCCAGGATCCCAGGACCAAAGCCACCAGAGGTCACTGTTGGACAGAGACGGCAGCCAGAGATAACAGTGACAGAGCCAAGGCCTCACAGCAACTGGTGGCAGGGTCTACTGCTCTACCCAAGGCTTTGGCCTTCCCATACTCTTCTCTAGACTCGACATGAACGGCTGGTTCAGGGTTTTCCTCCTCCTTCAGCACTGCTGGAAAACTGTACATACGTAAACTGAAAGCTAGGGATACTTCAGGCAGCATGTTGTGGGCCTGCCTGCACTGGTGGTAGATCGCTGTATGCATAAATGCCTCAAGTATCATCCACCACAGGGCTGACCCTTCCCCCACACTCCCACTGTTTAAAAGAAAAGCAAAAAAAATTGGCAAGTCACAGTTCCTGAATCTTAGGGGATGCCACTTTCCTGGCACAATATATCAGTTAACACATACATTTTTTTGATCTCCAAAACAACCTTGAGAAATCTACCCTTAGGCACACTGGCAAAAACACAAAGATCCGTGCACAGGCTGCTCATTGCACTGTCGTCTGCAGCAGCGAAGGCCAGACACAGCCTGGCTGTCCATCAGCGAGGCTGGTGGTGCAGTGACAGTACCTCCCACAGTGAAGGGCTATGCAGCCATCAGCATGGATGTGGAAGACTTTATCTGTACCGTGGCAGTGGGGTTCTGTGATACAGTTAGCAATAAAAGCAGAGAAGGAAAATAATACACTTAACATCTTTCAAAAAAATGGGGACCATGATAACTACCACTTAAGGCCTATGCTACTGTAGAAGCTTCCTAGCACATGTACACACACACATACATATACACATACATACATACACATACACATACATACACACACACACACACACACACTTAAATGGAGTTGCCCTATAACAGGAGGGTGGCAATGTCTCTACTATACTTCACAGATGTATATATTCACCTCTATTGGAACTGTCCTCACAGACTCCCAAACATTACAGGCTACTGACAATGCTCTTGTACCCTCCAGGATTTGAAAGACCCTTGTGGTAATTTGAACGAAAATGCCCCCCCCCCCAACAGAGAGACACCTTTAGGAGGTGTGAATTCCTTAGAGGAAGTGTGTCACTATGGGAACTGGCTTTGAGGTTTCTTGTGCTCAAACTCCCCAGTGTGACTTTCAGCTTCCTATACGCTGCATATCAAGACATACCCAGCACCAACCATGTCTGCCTGCATGCTGCCATGCTCCCCATCATGATGATAATGGACTGAACTCTGAAACTGTAAGCTGCCACCCCAGTTAAATGTTTTCTTTATAAGAGTTGCCATGGTCATGGTGTCTCCACAGCAATAAAAGCCCTAACTAAGGCAGCCCTGTTGCTGAAGATATCATGTACGTGAGTCATAGGACAGGGAGAACCCAGGCTGGTACTGACCTGGAAACTTCCTTTTCCACCGGCTAACTTCCACAATGCTATACATGCTACTGGGGGAGAAAGGCAGCAATCTTCCCCGGCTGTGAACCCCGAAAGCTACAATGACTGGCCTGGCAATACAAGGCCACTGGGGCAATAGAGAAACGGATGTCAAGGGAGTGAACAGGACTTCCCAACTGAACTTAAGGCCCACTCCGCAAGATGAGATCCATACCTGGTTTTATGAATCTACAGTTAGATAGGCCATGGCTCCAGGGGAGACTCTACCACTATTCTGCTAAATGAATGTGGTATTAAACTAACTCCCAACGAGTTATGGTTTGACCCATATATTAGAGCACCTCCCAGCCCTCATTGGAGAAGTTTCTTTTTGCAGTGGATGGTGATTAACACAGAGACCCACGACTCACCGAGGTGCAGAAAATAAGAGACTAGAATGCTCAGCCCTAAATGGGACATCTAGATCACACCCTGGCTCAGGGATCATTGCAGAAGAGGAAGTGGAAAGATTGTAATAGGCCATGGATGACTATAAGAAATAGTGTTTTCCAGACGTAGCAGGGGGGCTGCATATGTGAACTCACGGGAATTGTGACCGCATGCCCAAGACCTGTGCAAGCTCGAACCAGACAAAATTCCAGGGAGACAGGAAGGCAGGTGATAGCCCTGCTAGGTTAATTCTTCCCCTAGCAACTCTCAATTGCCAGGAGCGCCCCGGCTAGCTGGAGTGGACCTCCTTGGCCTTGATGTCTCCCCTCTCCAAAATACACTATATGAAATTCTCGGAGAACTAATCAAAATCTAAAAATAAAAGGAAACGGGGACTATGAATATAAACAAAGATGTACAGATATGACTGTGTATGTGTCCGCATTAACTAACACTCAAATACAATGGGATAAAAACCATTACTTTAGTGGTGGGGGCAGGGACTGGGGAATAGGAACAAGAGGCAGTAAGGCTCCCTAAGATGCAGTTTTGGTATTGGCCTTTAGAAACACACAACTGTGTTACATAATTGTAGAAAATTCAAAACTAAAACTTGGAGATAGAGAACAGAATGAAATAAATGTAAATATCCATGACCAGTTACCAGAAACACATAGAAGCTGTCTCCCAAAGAGTTCTAATGTTGCAAACTGTCAGGACATTCCTAGGGGAATATACATGTTTTTAGGAACTCTTACATTGGTGAGATGGTGTTTACGTTGTTATGAGACTGCATGTAGTGTGGGTGAAAGCCAGTGAGCCATCATGGGAAGACTGGGGACATCCGTGCTCCCCCCTGCCAGCTCACATCCCTGAACTTCTTGTGTGTAATGCAGTGTATGTCAGGCTGGGCATGAGCAGAAGGCCCGCGGCCTTTCACCTGGCAGACAGTAAAATGGACGTTTTCTTCTTCCAGGGCCCCTAACTGCAGTTAGCCAGTGCTACTATTTGTAGGGCAGCCACAGGGCAATGTCTGGGGGTCTCATGAATGGATCCCAGACGTTGGAGAAAATGGGCTCAGGAGCCAAAGAATTCCCATCCTGGTTCAACCAAGAACCTTCCTTTTCTGTAGATCCCAAGGTCCTGTCCACCACTGCACAGAACCAAGGGAGCCTTCCTGAGGGAAGAAGGGGGACCTCGGGTGTCATGGACTGCCTACCTACAGTTTCAACTACAGGGGGGACAGGAACATGGTAAAACCACATGGGTGCTACCCCTTCCCAGATGGTGACTTTGGGCAGGTCACACACCTTTCCCAGCCTCTGTGCCACCCTGTGAAATGGGTTACCATGAGGATGGCCACTGTTCAGAGCCCAGCCATGGCCTGCGTCCCTCCTCATTGGCCCAACACTCGAGCCAGCTCCCGGTACTCACGCTGGGCAGAGGGAAGCGCAGGTTGGTTATATCCAGCCCCTTCTTCACGGGTACAGTCACACGGTTGGGAAGCACCAGGTGGGCAGCAATGAGGTCTTCCAGCAGACTGTCTGATACGTCACTGAAACATCAGGCGTGACCAGCTATGGAGGGGTGACATTGCTTCCACATGCCACCTGCCCCTGTACTCATCCTCAGAGCTGGCACTAAGAGACTAGCTTGGCAGAAGGCTCCACCAGAGGCAACACTGGTCTCTTCCTGACCAGCTGCTGGGCACGAAACAGATATACATCCTGTGTCCTAGACATATTGACCCAAGGAGGAGCATCCTGCTTGCATTCTCCACCCCCAATTTAAAAAAAAAAAAAGGTCCTGCTTGTTCCTAGGCAACACAGAGTGCTTTAAGAACAGACCCTAGGTCAAGATTCCCATCATATTCCCTAGCTGCCCTGCTTTAGATGGCTGTCCCCGTCCCTTGACTTCAGTGTCCTGATAGAGGGCTGCTAACAGCTGCACCCGGAACAGATGTGAAGGGAGTTGTGGGTACAGCACTGAGAACAGTGCTGAGGCCACAGGACAACAGCTGGCCATTGACGCCTTTCTCTTCCTTGATGCTGGTGGCATTCTCTATTCCTTGGCTCACCTGCCCCCACAGTCGGACAGTATCAGCAGGACCAGCGCACAACAGCTATTCAAAAAGTCTTCTTTGAGTAACAGTGTGTGGCTGCTTAAATGGGACATTGTTATCAATCCCCTTGCCAAAGTTCAGGGACCACTGCAGAGGAGGTGGTGGAAAGAATTTAGGAGCCAATAGGTTAAATGCCGGTTCCTGGACATGCCATGACTATCAGGCTCGGCTCCTGGACATGCCATGACTATCAGGCTCGGCTCCTGGACATGCCATGACTATCAGGCTCATGAACTCGGAGCAGCTGTGGTTACCTGCGCAGAACATACGCAAGATCAAAGCAGACACAAAATTTAGGCCTAAATGGGGAGAGACTCTCCAGGCCTCACCAATAACTGGGAATCTATTGGCAATGGGCAGCTGCTGGTAGAGGGAGAACCACTCTTGAGAGTGTGGCCACTGGCAGATTTTCCCGTGCTTCAGGAGATGGACCCACAGTCATGCACATATAGTCAGCATTAACTCGACTTCATGGGTTATTTAAAATAAAAATAAAAAGAGGACGTGAAGTTGGGAGGAGGATGTGTTGGGAGCCCGGGGAGAGTCAGAGGAGAAAGTGGACGGTGGAGAGATTTCATTATGTGCTCTTTTGGAATTTCCAAAGAACAGGAGAAAAGGTACAAGACCGAATTCTCTCCATTTGAAACAATGAGATCAGAGGGGGACATCCCCAGTGAGCATATAGGTGGCTGTCCTTGGGCTCGCAGAGACATTCAATAGCCTTCCAGACCAATCCAGGTGACCCTGCCTCCCGGAGAGATCTAATGATACTAGCATCCTCCTCGGCACCTTGAGGAACGCCTGGTGTCTGAAGGCTGCCTGCACCTCACCTGGGGAGCTGAGATTCCCCTGGTCCTGTCCTTTCTCGCTGGCCTCTGCTGGGAAAATGTCCCTTCCCATCTCTGTGCACATCAACCATGTCACAGGGGCCAACTGGGCATCTCACTACAGTGGGGGTGGGGAAGGGTGAAGTGTGAGGACACTCACCTGTGTTCCACACACAGTAGGGTTCTATCACATGTGTGCATGTGCTTGGGCAACTTTAAGACAAAGAAGCCTGGCCTCTCAGTCTACACTGGGCAAAGCTGTCAGCAGGAGGGTGTGCACCTGTCCACGGGCTGGCTTTTTGTGGGTGCGTGCGCACACACACACATGCGCGCGCACACACATGCGAGCACACACATGCGCGCGCACACACATGCGAGCACACACACGTGAGCACACACACACGCGCACACACACGCGCGCGCACACACACGCGAGCGCACACACACGCGCGCACACACACATGCGTGCACACACGCGAGCACACACACACGCGAGCACACACACACGCGAGCACACACACACGCGAGCACACACACATGCGAGCACACACACATGCGAGCACACACATGCGAGCACACACACACGCGCACACACACATGCGAGCACACACACATGCGAGCACACACATGTGAGCACACACGTGCACACACGCGCACACACACATGCGAGCACACACACATGCGAGCACACACACATGTGAGCACACACGTGCACACACACATGCACACACCGGTACTTGCCCCCCCCCCGTTTCCCACTCCTTATACAGGGGGGGGGAATGCAGCCTCTGTGCAGCTCACAGCTGTCAGGACTCCAGGGAGCCCCACCCCCGGCACTTACTTGATACCCGGCATGTCCAGTAGGTTGGTCAAGCCTGTCCAGTTGATCTGCAGGTGCTGTGGGCAGAGGGAGGCTGCTAGGCTCAAGAAGCAGGCAACCCAGGCTGATACCTTTCCCAAACTCCTCATATCCCCCCAAAAGGGAGAACCCTATTTGCCGGGGTGCACCTATTGACCTATAGCCAGATGAGGTAGGGAGGATGTCCTAGCTAGCTCTAACCTGGCACAGCTTAGAACCACCTGAGACCTCAATTGAGGGATTCCCCCAGTCCTGGCTGTAGGGGGTGTCTTGGGTGTTAATTGATATAGGAGGACCCAGTCCACTGTGGGTGACATATCCCCCAGGCAGGAGGTGCTCTTGGGTTGTATAAGAAAGCTAGTAAGCCTGAGATTGAGCTAGCAAGCAGCTTTCCTCCATGGCTTCTGCTTGAGGTCTCTGCTTGGATTCCTGCCTCAACTTCCCTCAGTGATGGACTGTTACCTGTATGCTAAAATAAGCCCTCTCCTATGCTGCTTCTGGTCAGTGTTTGAACACAACAACAGAATGAAACGAGAACAAGGCTCCAGGCCTTAGCTTAGGCTGCTTCAGGCCTGCTGCTTCAGGCCAGGACTGCCACAGAAGGGGGCTTTGCCACACAGCCAGGTTGGTCTGTTCTCACGAGCCCAGGTTTGTCTCAGAGAAATTTCTAGACCTTGTGACCCTCTTTCAGTTCGGTAACTCCTTGAGGTTGCCGTAAGGACCAATTAGGATCAGACCATAGGTGTCCATCTGTGCTGGGTTGAAGCAATGTCCGTTCTCAGGCTAAATCCCAACACGGGAGGGTTCAATGTCTGCTCACGGAAGGCATCAGGCCTATCCCTAGGTTTTGAGCTCACCGGCTTTTGAAGGAAGAATATGGTCACGGCTCCCACAAAGGGCTTGTCCTCTAGCAGGGGCTCCAGGATGACACGCAGGGTGCCCTGCAACTGGTAGGCACAGAGAGCTGTGAGGGACCAAACCCGTTCCCATACCTGCCACTCAGTCCCCTGTGGCTTCATTATCACACGCCACCTTCCCTCTGTCAGGTACTCCTGCCTAGGTCACCTGCTATCACTGAAGGGACCACAGCTCATGTTCGGGGACCTGGACACAGCTATGACCCCACTGCTGCCCCCCAAAGGCCATGAACTAACTATACTGTGGTGTGTGAGCAGCTGGGGTGGCTGGGACACAAAAGTGACTTCCAGATTGGCACACGGCCTCTGGAGAGATGTATTTCCACCTCCAGGTCCACCTGGGTCCCAGCTACGGCTATCCCTCACTTTCCTAGGCAGACAAAACCTCTGGAGACTTGACACACAGGTGGCCCTAGAGCCCAAGGCCCAGCAGGTTAGTGAAGCCTAGCACCACGGACTGTGTGACCTCACAGCTGCTCCCGTGTCAACAGCCCAAGTCTGGTGCCATTGTGTCATTCACAGCATGGTCCCGTGTTGTGGAAAATTATTCTAAGGTGTGTTGCTTTCCTTTATGCTGTGGAACATTTGTTTAACGATATAAAGATGTGTTGATTTTGTTTATGTTGTATTTGTTTAACTCTGTGAAGCTGTGATTCTTTTCCTGTCTAAAACTGATGGTCTAATAAAGAGCTGAATGGCCAATAGCGAGGCAGGAGAAAGGATAGGTGGGGCTGGCAGGCAGAAAGAATAAGAGAAGGAGAAATCTGGAAGAGGGCAAGGAGCAAGGAGAGGAGGATGCTAGGGGCCAGCCACCCAGCCACTCAGCCACCCAGTCACCCAGTCACCCAGTCACCCAGTCACCCAGTCACCCAGCCACCCAGTCACCCAGCCACCCAGTCACCCAGCCACCCAGACGCCCAGCCACCCAGCCAGCCACGGAGTAAGAGCGAAAGAAAGATACACAGAAGAAATGGAAAAGGGCTGGAGGCCTTTTAGGTAGACGGGATAATTTAAAATAAGAAAAGCTGGCTAGAAACAAGCCAAACGAAGGTTGGGTGATTATAATGAAGAATAAGGCTCCGTGTGTGATTTAGTTGGGAGCTGGGTGAAGGGCCCCCCAAAAGAGCAAAGAGTCAAGAGTACTAAAACAAACATCAACACTCCAGTGTGAGCTGATCCCACTTCCTGGAGCCCAGTGCAGGAGCTGGGGCAGCAGGCTGGGGCAGCAGTCACGGCATCCCCCCTCACCTGGATGCCGTTCACACCTGCTCGGATCTTCTGAAGCTCCACGCTGATTTCACAGTCCCCGATGTAGCTGAAACGAGCGGGGGGGGGGGGGGGGGGGGTGCTACTGCTCAGAGCAGGCAGGCAACTTGCCCAGTGATACACAGCCTCAACCCTTGTTGCTGGCCATCAGGTCTCAGTTAACATCAGCTCGTCACTTTTTCCATAGCCTCAGCCTTTCTTCCCCTCCCAGACGCCTGCACCTGGCGTCTTCGGCACATCCCCACCTCTGTCTAGGAAAGCAGAGCTTTGTGGTAACACCTAGCCCCAGGGCACCCATGAATGAAAAGGATGTTTCTAGTAAACATGCTGTTCCTCTACCACTTCTGGATCCCTGATCAAGGGGACATGTGTGCTACACCCCCTGGTTCATCCCACCATCATCTCTAGTTGTTGCTGGAGGTGGGTGATAGAAACTTGGAGATAGGACCAGCTGGTGGCCCCTGCCAGGTAACGTGCCCTGAGGAGCCCAGAGTGGGTGCCTTTGAGGGTAAATGTCAAGAGACTGTCAAAGGTCTGGAGGAAGCTAAGAGGAGGTGACCATCACACCCCTGCACACATGAGCATATGAGCCTCTGTTAGACCACAGAAATGCTTGGTCAGCAGGGACAGGCAGAACAGGGTGGCAGGGGTGCTAAGTGCCACCTGAGAAGCTGAACTATTCACAGGAGGGTCTTGTGACAGAATGTCTGGGCATTTTGTGGTCTGCTACCCTTCTAACACACACAATGGAGACCAGCTCCTAAGAGGGTGGCCTCAGAGCCATCTTCTGTTTCTGCCAATGACAAGAAATGTGAGACTCTGGGAGGGAATGACAACCACTCTCGTCCTGTCCCCAAACACACTGTCAATGCCTCAGCACCTCTGGAAAGATGTATTGCTTGAATCTCCCTTCCTGGCTCAAGCCCATCATGAGCATCACTGGAAAGACATGCCCACGCCCAGTGCAGTGTGCAGCCCAGTGCAGCGTGCAGCCCACTCAACAGCCTCTCAAAGCTGACTCTAGTTTTCCTGGCGTGTCAGAGGCCAGCTCTCCACACAGCCTCTCATCTCTGCTCAAAGCTCCCTGGTCTCAGCACAAGCACCTGCCTCCTCTCGTTACACCTGCCTCCTCTACCTACCTAGCAGAGGCTGCTCTGACCCTCCAAGTGGCCTAGCTGTGGCTTGCAAGAAAGTCCTGCAGAGCCGGGCGGTGGTGGCGCACGCCTTTAATCCCAGCACTCGGGAGGCAGAGGCAGGCAGATCTCTGTGAGTTCGAGACCAGCCTGGTCTTCAAGAGCTAGTTCCAGGACAGGCTCCAAAACCACAGAGAAACCCTGTCTCGAAAAACAAAAAAAAAAAAACAAAAAAAAACAAAAAAAAAAACTTGAGAAAAAGAAAGTCCTGCAGAGCTGCTGGGGGTGCAAGATGCCAGGCTCAGGCTGAGAAGTGAGCCAGGGCTGGCTATTCGGGACCAGTCATCCCCCATCCACTTTTCTGTACCCCGCCTTTTAAAAAGACCTGGGTCTCAGTCCAGAGGTGCTGTGGTCCTAGGAAGGCTTTCACGCCCCAAACCAGCGTACACACAAAGCCACCCTATCTTCAAGCTGCTGTCTAGAGTTACCCTGCCTGTCCCCGAGACACCAGGACTCACCAGAGCTGCAGGTCCAGGGTCACTTTCCTCCGGTTACATTTGTCAGTGTGTGCCTTAACACCGTTCACCTTGGGGCACTGAAAAAGATGACAGGGCTATGGGTCCCCTTACGTCCCCTTCCTGTCACAGCTATTTAACAGGATCGACTCCAGGAGGCCTTAGCCTGGAGAAGACAGGGAAATGGGGACCTAGCTTGGCCTCATACGCCCACAGCCTAGCCCCGAGACAGTGGAAAGGGGGAAGTCAAATAAAGAACAGCCACTCTGCTCCAGCCGGTGGGGAGGGTTGGGGGGTGAGTAGCAAGGTCTCCTAAAGAGAGTTTAACAGGAGTGTGGCAGATGGGAAGGAGCTGGCCCCACATGGGTAGGGTGAAGGCAAGGTCACTGGCTCAGGGATCCAATTCCTTCTGTTTTCATCCCTCTATGCTTACTACGCCCTCAGGTACTCTGGTTAAGACTAATCAGGAGTAAAAACTAAATTTCATTTGCACCTGAGTTAGTAATATGCATGCCAAATGCTGAGGTAAAAAGTTCATGAACGTCTGCTGTTGTTTGGAGCGCATTTTAGAGAAAGATGACTATATAGGCAGGGGCAGGGATATATAATAAACCAAGCACAGCAAGATATTAGCATCTGCACAGTTTAGAGAACAGACCTGAGACGTTCACTGAATAATTCACTAAACATCTTATATGTTTAAGATTTTTTTCATAGTAAGTGATTGGAAATGATTCGACCAGTTCCACAAGGAGAAAGGATTCCATTAAATTTCTGCTCACCCCACAGAAAGTAGCATTTGAAAATGTATTATTGGGGCTGGAGAGACGGCTCTACGGCTCAGAGCACTCGCTGCTCTTGCAGAAGACCAGGGTTTGGTTCCCAGAACCTACACAGTGGCTCACAACCACCTGCCACTCCAGTTTCAGGGGTCTGCTGCTCCTTGTTCCCCAGGAGGCCTTGGGCACATGTGTGGTGCACATCAAGTCACTCAGACATACACATAACGTAAAATCTAAACCTTTGAATAGATTCTCAGAGTGTGGGGTTCATTAAAAACACAATGGTGGTTTTTTTACACCTCTGATTTGTTTTCTCATATTTAATTGTTTGTTTTGTATTTTAGACTTCTTGTGGTACCTGGAATTGAACCCAAGTCCTTCCATGTGTTAGACAACTTTGTAAAAGCTGCCAAGGGCACACGCAGTCTGGCTCTGCCCCGGCTCATTAGAAGTGTGGTCTGGGGGAGGGGTACTGTGTTCAGTCACCATTTCTCGGGGCCTGCCGGGAGTAGAGGATTGCCTGGAACCTCTGAATGTTCAGTTACCCCCAATACCTCACCTTCAGGGACAGGTATTAGGGTGCCCACTACAGGCCAGGCAGGATAGTGCTGGTTCAGGTTCACAGTTGGACAAGGGCACTAGACCAGAACATGGCTTCCACATTTGGGACATGGTTCACCCAGCTGCAGAGGCCACCTGAGGCCTGGCCTGGTGTTCATGCCTCAGAGAAGCCCTTAGAAACTGGTCCTGTCCTTTCATGTGCTAGGAAACTGGAGCTTAGAGAGGGCAGGCCACTGGCTCGAGCTTACCGCAGCACAGAGAATGCTAAAGACAGTGGTGTATGTGAAAGAAGAGGGCGGGACAAATGCACAGGGGCATGCGCAGGGGTATGCGCAGGGGTACGCGCAGGGGTATGCACAGGGGCATGCGCAGGGGTACGCGCAGGGGTATGCACAGGGGCATGCCTGGGCCTGGGAAGGTCCTGGGAGAACCCCTCAGTCAGTCAGTGAAAGGAGGGAAAACCGGAGGACGAGGAACAGAGAGGAGATGGGCAAGGACAGAAGGCCTCGAAAGGGCAGAAGGAGGAGTGAGGCCAGTCACCTGCAGGGCTAGAACCATCTGGTCAGCCTCCTCGGGTTCAGTGCTCAAGGAGTGGCCTGGTGGTGCAGGCTCTGCTCTAAACTCAGCAGTGTGAAGTTCCCTTGCTCTGCCTGCTGAATTCTCCAAAGGCAACTCAGACATCACTTCTTTCAGGATGTCTGTGGTCTCCACAGAACTCGTGTGAGCTCCTAATACCCTGAACTGCCTTGGGGCAGAGCTCACAGCTGACCCTCGGAGTTAGCAGGTACCACTTGTTCGTCTTTCTAGCTAGCTGGCTCCCTCTGTGCATGCTTCTGAAGTTTCTAGAAGAAAAGGGGAACTATTTCCTTCAGCTTCTTTCTGCTCTCTGACCGTGGTTTCCTTGGAGCCCGGAAAGTTGGGTAGGAGGACAGGAGGCGAGAGCTATGCCCTAGGGCTGAAGAGCTGGGAAACACAGGCAGGGGCTATGGCTCTCTGAGGCCCAGTGGCATCCTCATAACCAAGTACTGTCCTGGGTGGGGGGACCAGGAAGAGAGGACAAGAAAAGACTGCCCAGAAAGTCCAGGCTGACCTCACTGATGCATCACCAACCTTCTGCCCAAAGTAGAGCTTGGTGAAGGTGAAGGTCCTGAGGTGGACGCTCTTCTCCCGGATCTTGGGCTCCAGTTTCTCCCGGATCTTGTTCTCCATGATCATGCTTAGGTAGGGCCAGATCTGCGTGATGATCTGCAAGTTGGGACGGGGGCCCTTGGAGGTCAGCTCTGTGTCCCAGACTGCAGGTCCACAGCAGCCTGGATCCTCTGCAGCCTGGTCCACGGGTGGCGTCCACAGTCATGTGGCTTGCCCGCTAGCCCCCGACCTGCCCATCAACCCATTCTGTAAACACCTGATGACAGAAGCCGATCCCACTGCCAGCAGAGGGTTAGCTGTATTTTGAGAATAGTATAGGAACACTTCAGTCTAATTCAGCAATTTAAAGCCATCAGATCTGCCCTAAACACATCCTCGCTCTGCATTACACCTTATACACAGTAACAGATGCTATTGGTTTAAGAAAAAAAAATGATGACAGACGAGATGGATAAATTGTTTCCTATGAGCATAATTTCTACAAGCCAAAAAAGGCAGACTTTGGTCCATTCCTAGGCCAGGGCTGGTCTGAAAGCCACGACTGGGACTAAGTTCCTCCTGATGCCAGGGCCTCATGTCCCCATGCTCTAGTCCTTGTGCAAATACCAAGTGTACTTACACACACCCAGTGGATTGGTACAGCCTATGGCTCCAAGGCTCCAAACCTGCCCAGCAAGTTACTATGGTGAGTACTGCAGGCAACTAGGGCACACAGTAGGCAGTGTTTGTAGACAGACATGGCTGAGACACTCGTCAGGAAATGTTCAGCTCCAGTCATAATCCACGGGACCACTAGAGTATTTTTGGTTCATTGTTGATAGAAATGATGTCATGTGGACATACTACACAATGATCAAAATTTGCCAAAATGATATTGGTACAATACTTTTCCTGTTTACATTGTGTGTGATGTTTGTGTGCACACACACACACACATGCTTGCACTATAGCACTCGTGTGGCGGTCAGAGGACAATGGAGAAGTCTGTTCTCCCCGACCATGTACGTCATGGGGACAGACAAACTATCTCACTGGCAAGGCACCATGTTTTTAGCTGACCTAAAGACTGTTTCAGTTTTTTTTACCAGTAATGGCCACTTTCTATTGTAACCACGTGAAATGAAGATGTTGGGTGGCAGGGGCAAGTGACAGCAGTAGTGGGGGCTTCGGGCTTCAGTATAAAGGTGCCCCCCCCACTCCAGTCCTCCCCATAATCATGGTAGAGCCTGAAGCTATATGGGACCCAGGGGTCATCCTCCCACTGTCTTGGAGACCTCTTCTACACCATCTTCTGGTGTTCTCCAGAGCTCGTGGCATTACCCTCACGTGCAGTTCACCTCCACGGCTGCCTCCATCCTCATCCTAATGGCTGCAGCCACGGTCATGAGTGACACTCCATCCTAACGACTGCCTCCATGGCCATGTGACACTCCATCCTAACGACTGCCTCCATGGCCACATGACACTCCATCCTAATGGCTGCTTCCATGGCCACGTGATACTCCATCCTAACGACTGCCTCCATGGCCACGTGGCACTCCATCCTAATGGCTGCAGCCATGGTCATGTGTGACACTCCATCCTAAGGACTGCCTCCATGGCCACGTGACACTCCATCCTAACAACTGCCTCCATGGCCACGTGACACTCCATCCTAACAACTGCCTCCATGGCCACGTGTGATACTCCATCCTAACAGCTGCCTCCAAGGCCACGTGTGATACTCCATCCTAACAGCTGCCTCCAAGGCCACGTGTGATACTCCATCCTAACAGCTGCCTCCAAGGCCACGTGTGATACTCCATCCTAACAGCTGCCTCCAAGGCCACGTGTGATACTCCATCCTAACAGCTGCCTCCAAGGCCACGTGTGATACTCCATCCTAACAGCTGCCTCCATGGCCACATGGCACTCCATCCTAACAGCTGCCTCCATGGCCACGTGGCACTCCATCCTAACAGCTGCCTCCATGGCCACATGGCACTCCATCCCAGTGGCTGCCTCCACAGTCACATGGCACTCCATCCTAACAGCTGCCTCCATGGCCACATGGCACTCCATCCCAGTGGCTGCCTCCACAGTCACATGGCACTCCATCCTAACAGCTGCCTCCAAAGTCACGTAGCCTTTAGTCAAGATTCAAGCTCGACAATGATCAGGGCCTGGCTGGCACAGACAGGAAGGGCTCTGCAGAGTGTGTCCCCAAGACCTGATACCCAGCTCTTTATCCCAGAACCCTGGTCATTCCTAAAGTAGTGAGCTATTTCCTCCATATTCCACCTGGAGGCTGGGGCAGTTTTTGATATGCTTGGCAATGACATGTCCAGGAATGTGAAAATATCAGCCTTAGATTAACAGCGGTCATGAGTGCTAACCCCTGACCTTAGTGATCAAATTTCCTTCCAGGGTTAAGTAGGAGAGGCAGGAGCCTAGAGGTGCGGGCTGCAGGGGACCCCTCACAGATCAGGCTGGGGGGTGGGGACCATCTAAAGAGTCAGGGTTCCTGATTCAGATGGACAGACAGGACATGGAGCAGCTAGCCGGCACCAGGGGAATGTTCCCTTAGATGGCCTTCCACCAGTCACGACAGAGATATCAGTGAACCCGTGGGCTTGGACAGAAGTCATAATCACTCCCATTTTACAGATAAGAAGACTGGCTCAGAGATGCTGGGCAAATTGCCCAAGGTTATACAGCAGTGGTTTTGTAGCTGGGCTGGGAACTGCATGGAGCCCGGATGCTGTGTCTAATTGGTATCTTCCTTTCCTTATACAATCATCTTGAGAGAAGGAAGATTAGGGTTGTTCTTTCCTCTATAAATTTTCTCTGTTCTTTCAAAAACAACAAACTTTTCTCCTCAGTCCAGATATTAATTTAAAAATTATTTAAAGGAAAAAAACCTTTAAGAGAAGAAAATGTCTCTGTGAATGAATCAATGGAGGAACCAATGGAAGCTTGGCAGTGGAGGGGCTCTCTGGTCCCTAGCAAGGCAAGTACAATCTGAGGCTTGGGTTTGCACAGCACTCCCCTCAGGTTGCTCAGGTACTCGATGTTGAGTCGCAAAGGGCTGCATGTGAGGACGCCAGGCCTGCAGTGAACCCCGCCCTTCCTGCCCACCAATGGCCTTACCTTATTGGCCCACTCCACGCGCTCCACATCTGGGAAGTGTATCTAGAAAAGAGAAACCCCAAAGGGAATTTAGGCCTGCGTCACATGCCCCCAGCAAGAGGCTTGGCAAGCCTGGTCCTGCTGCCCGAAATAGTGGCTCAGTGAGTCCTCTGTGTAGGCCGCAAGGGTGCCCTCAGCATCCACGGCACACTGGGCCCTGCCTAGTGCCTTCTAGACCTGTGGTGGCCCGAGGAAAACCGCCCACAGTTGCTCTCTTCCCTCGGCCACTAGTGCAGCTGTGTTGAGCTGTGGAGGGAAGAGCCTGGAGGCTGCACCTTTGCATGTACTGGACATCCCCAGATCCCCTGCGTTAACAAGCAAGCTTGCACCTTAAAAATTTCATTTATTCATTTTAAGGACGCAAGTGATGCACTATATGTTAAAACAACAACAACAAAACCCAGCAAGGGTAAAACTCAGCTAAGCAAAGAGAAATTCAGAATTTTATCAGAAAATGTCACCACTCAGTGAAAGCCATCTTTAACAGGGTGCCATTTTCTTTTTCTTTTGGTTTTTCAAGACAGGGTTTCTCTGTAGCTTTTGGAGCCTGTCCTAGAACTAGCTCTTGTAGACCAGGCTAGCCTCGAACTCACAAAGATCCACCTGCCTCTGCCTCCCAAGTGCTGGGATTAAAGGCGTGTGCCACCACTGCCCAGCTAACAGAGTGGCATCTTCAATGGCCAGTGGGGGAGTGGCTGTGCAGAAGCACCTGCCCTCTCCCCTTTCCTTCCTCTCAGGAGTCCCACCCAAGCCTCCCTCTCTCTAGCAAAGAGAACCCTCAGGCCTTGTTACAAAGCGACTTAAATTCCCATAAGTCCCAGCCATTCTTCTTGCTCCTGGTGAGTCAAAGGGGCCAGGGGAGCTAGTGGGTCCCAGGTTGCAGGCTAACCTCCACGTGACTTTCCTCCACCCTCATGATCTCCCCTGGACCTCTTAGTCCAACCCCTCACCTTCCCACCAAGGTCCCTGCAGGTTCCCGGCATGTCACACAGTCCCCCGCACCCATCCCTGGTCTCTTCCACTGCTCCTGTCAATTCTACGTTTCCAAAGTAGAGGACAGATGTCCCTCTTGGGTGTCTGATGGTTCTCCATGGTAGAACTCCATACACTTTATGACAGCCCGTTGGTCTCTCCTTTCTCCCTAACCAGCTGGAAATGTATGGCTCCCTACTGCAGCCTGGCCCTGGCACAGGAATGTCCTAGTAAACACCTATAATGAAATGACACGAAAGAACACTGAATAAACGCACGCAGGCATGAAGGTCAGCTTCTTGCCCCCAAGGCTCAGGCTGATAAAGGAGATGGTAGAGAACAGACCACCTGGGCACAGGGGCAGGACTAAGACAGGAGGAAGGTAAGCCTCAGTCAGTACCTCACTGGCACTGCCTCTCTGCTGGAACATTCCCTCGCCATCCCAAGCTACCGTACTTCCTGCTCCGGCACACTCTGGGTGTGGAGCCTGCCACATTCCAGCCCAGGTGGGTCTCCATCCTTGGCAGCTGAGCTGTTCTGCCTCTGGACCCTGGAGGCCGATCCAGTTCGGCAGGTCCAACACTGGCCACCCATGGGAGCCGGTCAGATGTCAGTTCCTAAGCCTGGCACCTCCTGAATCAGAGTGTGCTGGGGTGGGGCGCTTTGACTTATTTTTAACAAGCTCCCGAGGTGATTCCAGAGCACAGTCAGGGCTGTGAGTTATCAATGGACAGCCCACGCTTGTGTCAAGGTAACCCACACCCGCCCTGAAAGGATGGGAGCGACACAGGGATCAGGCCCATGTTTCTGAAGTCGCCATGGTCTCTCTTGGTTCACCAAACCTGCCTCTGAGGCTCTTCACCAAGAGGCTCTCCACAGACAGTTGAACTCCTGCCCAGGACAGCAATTCAGTCTAAGAGAACAAGACCACCAGGGCATCCAGTGTGGCGCATGCTCCCAGGGGCGCCCCTCAGTCTTAATCTCAGCATCTGTCATTACCCTGGAGAGCTGGTGCACAGGAGCCAATACTCTGTGCCCAGTGAGCACAGACAGAAGCCTGACACTAGCAAGCTCTGATGTAGAAAAGCCAGTTGACCTATTTCCCCATCATACCTGCTTTATCCTATTTCTGGAGAAATCTCTACCCATGCCAAACTCCCAAAACTATCCTAAGTTTTTATCTGTGACTTACAGATTTAGATCTATACTCTCCCTGGAATTTTTTTTTAATAGGATAAGGATATCATTTTATGCTTCTTCGTCCTACTTCCCCTAAGGCAATCTTCCACGACCATACAGCAAAACCCCTAACGCACACACACACACACACACACACACACACACACACACACACACACACACACACACACACACCCTTTCTATGCACTCTGGACTGTGCATAGAGTGTGTTTCTAGTCAAGCTTCAAGCCCATTAGTTTGTTTTCCTGTTCACACTTTCAGTTATGATGTCTTTTCAAAATGACCTGGGTGATTTTCCCAGTGATTGTCCCTTTTTGCTTTTCTTTTCGAAACTTCTGTAGATAATGGTGATGTGTTAGCCGGCTCTGATCACTGTGATGAAAACACACGAGATGTTCAGCTCTCGGAGTCCCAGTATCCCATCTGAGGACACCAGGAATGTCCCAACTTCCTTCCACTAAACTCCACCCCTTACAGCTTCACCACCTTCCAACTGCATCCCCATGGATGCACATGGCTCTGGGATGTATTCAGGGCTCTGGGGTGTTCTGGATCAAACCACTGCAGGAGACAGCCCATAGGGACCCTGACAGTACGCCACTAGAGTTTACACCACTGTTCACCATGTTCTATTTAGGATCATAAAACTTGGTCTATAAGAATTCTATACACTTTTGTCAGAGAACTTTGTGGGTTTGGCACAAAACTCTGCTGAGAATTTCAGATTGCTCTAATTGTTCCTTGATACTCCTAGGTTATCTGTTGGTCTGTCTTCCTTTCTTCCCTCCTCCCTCTCTCTCCTTCCTTCTGACCCTCCTCCCTCTCTCCCCTATTTCCTCTCTTTCTTTACAGGGCCCCATGAAGCCCCAAACTTTCTACATGACTAAGGCTGGCTTTTAATTGCTGACGCTCCCGTCCCCGCCCAGCATACAGACACACACCACACACATCACATCGGGCTTTCTCCTAGGTTATATACATATATTATCGGCTCCAGTAACATTCTTTATCTCTCTTGCTTGCTGTCCTTGTCTTTGCATATTTCCTGTGCTTTCTCTAATCAGCCAGGGCATGTGATTGATAAGCGGCAATGGAGAAATGGAGCGTCTCTGGTTGGGATTTGGCCTTCAGGGGAAGCTTCTAGGGACTTTCCTGTAAAACACATTTTACTGTGGGTCTTAGGTCAGCACCTCTCAGGGTGGAGGAAGCTCTCTAATCTATGGGCTTTCATTCCACAAGGGCATTTAGGGTATCCAACACCTTCTTAAGTCCACTGAGATAATCATGGCCTTCCAGTCTATTCCGTGAATGGAGTCAGCCTAAGTGACAGTGCTTTTAGAACAGAGCCAGCTCTCACCCAACAAGTAGGAAACCATGCCTGGTGCCAGAAATCTAGCCAACTACTGGAGCTGTGAAGCCATGATCTTAGAGAAAACCCTGCACTGCAATTTAACCACTACAATCCCTAACTACATTCTAAACATCTGTCCTGAGACCCACAGATACATGCAGCCCATCCTTCGTCAAGGAAACTTCTCTTTGCAACAACAGATGGAGACGATTACAGGAAACCGCCAGTAGTCAAAATGCAGAGTTATGAGGCCGGGCATTGGTGGCGCACGCCTTTAATCCCTGCACTTGAGAGGCAAAGGCAAAGGGTCTCTGTGAGTTCGAGGTCAGTCTGGTCTAGGAGCAAGTTCCAGGACAACAGGACTACACAGGGAAACCCTGTCTCGAAAAATCAAAACATAAAATAAAAATGTGGAGCTATGGAGCCCACTGCCAATAGATACAACTATCTGTAAAACAACTCCTCCACCTAAGCCCGGGGTCGCTGCAGAAGAGGGAGGGGGAGAGACCGTAGGACCCAGAGGACCAGGGAGTTTGCTATGGGATTGTCTCTCCTAGGAATGTCAAAAGCTACACCCATGCGGTCTTACCAACGTGACTACCTAAACACAAGCTGAACAAAGACAACCCAGACATGCTAAACTAGACAAAGCCCACGATGTCTCAACCTTATACAAAGAACTACAGCAACTAAGGAATGCTGGGAGCTGAGGAAACAGTCTTCCCTAGCGAAGAGCACACCCATTGGTTATCCAATCAACTGATCATTCCTGAAAACATACACATACAAGGAACATTATACAGGTTGTATTTATGTGTTTATGAATATATACGTGTGTGTCTATGCGCACATACACACAACAACAACAACAATTAAAGAAAAAGAAGCTATGAATTAGAAAGAAAGCAAGACAGGAGAGGTGCATGGGAAGGTTCCGAGTGGGAGGATGAAAGAAACAGGACAAATGATGTAATTATATTATAATCTCAAAAATTATAATTATTAAGGAGAAATAATTCAGTTTTTAAAATTTTAAAGAAAAAAGCTATCTAATTCTTGGGATAAATTTTACTTGATACTATGTTTTACTTGGGCCTTACATTCATTTCTCTCTCTCTCTTTCTCTCTCTCTCTCTCTGTGTGTGTGTGTGTGTGTGTGTGTGTGAGTGTGTGTAAGAGAGAGGAAGGGAACAAGAGAGAGAAAGACGGCATATGTGTGCACATGCATGCAGAAGCCAGAGGTTAACATCTGGTGATCTGGTGTCTTCCTCAATCTCTCTCCACCTTCTAGTTCCAGGGGATCTAATGCCCTCTTTTTGACTTCTCTGGGTACACACACACACACACACACACACACACACACATACACACACACACA
Source organism: Microtus pennsylvanicus (assembly GCF_037038515.1). Taxonomy (NCBI): domain Eukaryota; kingdom Metazoa; phylum Chordata; class Mammalia; order Rodentia; family Cricetidae; genus Microtus; species Microtus pennsylvanicus. The sequence continues at coordinate 24,297,777 of NC_134581.1, read as the reverse complement.
CACATATATCATATGTAATATAAAAAAAGCTAATGAAAAATAAATGTATAGATTTGGGATCTCTATAACTTCCTATTACTGTTTCTATTATTTCTTTGTATGAACAAAGATGGAACCTTTTGGTAATTCCTCTGTGAGCTGGAACATGATTAATTTCTGTGACCGTTTCATGGGTGACTCCAATGAAGGATGTCTTGCTAATATATTTTTGCTTGTGTTTACTTTTTGCTTGATCGGCTGCTGTCACGGAGGAGTAGACCAGGATTTCCAGGTTCCACTGCTGGCCCATCTCCTTCCTCATGTCAGCTGCCAACTTCGATTTCAGCTTCGTATTGTGAAATCAATGTGGGCAAGATGACAGCTAATTATCACCCTTTACGAGCATGCGTCATCGTTCCTCGCCGTCAGACTTGCATCAAACTCCTCTGTGTCTAATATGACAATTGCTACTCCAGTCTGCTTTTGTTGCCAAGTTGCTCAGTTGTATGTTTTTTTATATATGATCTTTGACATTTTTTAAAAAGCTTTTGAATTGTGTGCATGCATGTCTGCATGCAGAACATGTATACCCGAATGCAGTGTCTGAGGAGGCCAGCAGAGTTGGGTTAGAGGCAGTCGTGGGCCACCCAACATGGATGCAGGGCTTCTGCATAAACAGTAACGTCTCGTGATCGTGGAACTCTCTCTCCAGCCCTCAACCTTCCATTCATTAAGTTTTTCTTTTATTAGCTTATGAAGAATTAAGCTTGGGGCTGGCAGGATGGCTCAGTGGGTAAAGGCACCTGCCACTAAGCCTGATGATCTGAATTCAAACCCTGAAACTCACGGCAGAAGCTGAGAAGCAACTCCCCCAAGCTATCTCTGACCGCCACACACGTTCACACGGGGAGTGCAAAAATAAGTCAATAAAACAGAAATGTAACTTTAAAAAGTCTTTAAGAACAATCGGGTTTCCGGTGGTATTTTTAAATTGTCTTTGTTGCTTCTCTCCGTCTCTTCCACGTCCTACCTCCCCCTGGGAGCCGCCTTCCCACTTTCACATCACATGTGCCTTCCTGCCCCCTTGCTCCCCACTCGTGGTCACTCATGGCTCCACAGTCTACACCCCCCTCCCACAAACCTGGGAGCCGCCTTCCCGCTTTCACGTCACATGTGCCTTCCGTGCCCCCTTGCTCCCCACTCGTGGTCACTCATGGCTCCACAGTCTACGCCCCCTCCCACAAACCTTCATTTGCATGAACACAAACATTGATCGTCAGGATCCATTCATGAGACATCATGTGATTTTTGTCTTCCTGAGATTAGACCATTTCATTTAATACCTTCCAGTCCCATCCATTTTCCTGAAATTCTAATAATTCCATTTTCCCCAAGACCTGAGTAAAATCCCATTCCTTGTGCATGAATGCCACTTTTCCTTACCCATCTGTCGATAGGCCAGATGTCTAGATGGGTTCCATTTCTTTGCTACTGCTCTTCCCTACCAGGAAGCCTTCAGACTAAAGACAGGACCTAGCTCTAACCCAGAATGTGCAGGAGGTCTGGGTTGCTGAGAGGGACAAGCTTTGGAACCAGTCATTGGAAAGCTGACTTTCCTCCGCAGCTGATGCCATGGCTGCGCCTGAAGAGCTGATGGAGGCAGGCTAGCCAGGAAGTGGAGCACTAGCAGCCCAAGTGCTTAGGTCGCCATGGAAACAGAGAGCAGGGCGCCACAGTGGAAGCTCAAGAGCCTTTGAGCGCTCTCTTGACGTGCTTTGGGGCAGCAGAACCGACAGGAAAACGTCCCTCACCCCAGGGCCTTTGCACAGCAAGGGTTTCGTTTCCACCTCCTCTGAGCTTGCTGAAGCACCAGGATATGGTCTGAAGAGAAGGTCTCTTGGTACTTTAGTTTTCATTCTTACCTGACTCTGAGCGTGCGTGTGCGTGTGCGTGCGTGCGTGTGTGTGCGTGCATGCGTGTGCGTGCACATAGATCTTTTCCCAATGGAAAAATCACACAGAGAGGCCTGGCAAAGGCCACAATCAAAGCCTCTTTTCTTACTGAGGAACAGAGAGAGCAGCAAAGGAAGATAGCTCACCATGGGACAGAGTCCTAAAACCGTAGAGAAATGATAATAAGCATCGTCTTTTCTTTTATAGTCATGTAACATTCATAACAATAAAAACTAAAATTCTTCTTCACTATGCCCCTATTTTCCCATCTGCAGAATGGGCTCAATGCTGCCCTTTTTCAGAATTCCTAGGTAGATGAAACAGGACAATGCATACAAGGTGCTCAGGCCCCTTTATGACCCAGAAGAACCTCAGAAGTGGCAACTGTTACCAGAAGTTATGAAAGCCCCCTGAACCTCTGGATCTCAGGTCCATACAAGGTTCCTGAACTGTGTGTCCCCATCTATCCAACCCAGAATCCAGCTGGATTTCCTGGTGCCTCCATTTTGAGCAACAGTACTCACTGACAAAGGCCTAGAGGTTGGAGAGAGGCCATAGCACACGGCTCTGTCAGAGGAGATTAAGCTGCTGGGTGCTTGCCTGGCTCTGCCAGTTGGCTGAGAGATCTGTGTCCCAGACACACACAGTCACCACTAGGCCGGCCCAGAGCCTCCAAGGGCCATAGAAAACCCTGCCCAATGGAAGTGCCACAGAGGAGGCCTGGTAAAGGGAACCAATTAGAGCCTCCATTTTGTCTTTCCTTACCAAGGAAGAAAGGGAGCAGCAAAGGAAGATGCTTGCTCAACACGAGACAGTCTTAAAGCCACCAAGCTTCTGTTCCAATGCTCCCTGATTCTCTTGGATCATTCTGGAAGTATCGTCAGACATTTCTATAAAATCGAAACAGGAAATTTCCTGGGCAGCTCCTTAAGCTGAGGGCTCTCTGAATCCGAAAGGCAGACCACCGCAGCACTTGAGCTACCAAGGGTCCCCTGCCCACGTGAAGGTGGGAAAGAACGAGAGGGTGGGCTCTCCTGATCGGGGTTGTGGCAGAGTCTACTCAGACCCCAGGAGGAGGTAGCTCCTCCGCTGCCTCTGGCCATGGCGCCAGAGTCACTGCCTGGATCTCAGCTCTGCTGGTGACACTGTTGTCACCAAGTGCGCGTCCTCTGGGCCTTAGTTAATTTACAAGGGCTCTTCCAGGAAGAGCTGCAAGGTAAACCATGGGATATTAATGCTGTGATTCTGCTTGGCTCTGGGACTGCTCCTCCACATGAAAGGTGGGATATCCCACCAGAAAGAACTGCCTCTGCAGCGGACAGTGTGGCCAGGAGCTCAGAGGGGCAGGTTCCGACCGTGATCTTCAGCCAGAGGTTTCTCACAGGGCTGAGGCTCCACTCATACACAATCCTGGGATACGGAAGTGAGCCTACTTCTAAGCGGGCCAGGTTGCTATCCTGCTTCATTTCCAGAGAAACTTGGGTACTATCCCAGGTGATGCACCACAGGCAAGAATGTGTCCCTAAAAACAGGCCTGTCACATGGTCCAACCACCATGGCCATTCCTGGGATGCATGCAGAGGTCAGCGGATAACGGAGGAGTCAGTTCTCTCCTTCTACCTTATGGGTCCTAGGAATTAGGTTCATATTGTTAAGCTTGGCAGCACACGCCTGACCATAAGCTGCTATTTTAACCAATAAATAATCAGGGAATAGAAGTAACGAGAGCTTAAGAAGAGAAACTAAAGCAAGCTGTGGTTCAAGTCAAATCCCCAAGCAGACCGAGTCCACCTAAGACACTGTGTCCATTTTAGGTGGAGATGTCTGAAATCTACCTACTAAAACCTTTAGGAATAACGGTTCCAAAGCAGTGAGGAAAACAGAGCCCAGAGGGCTGTACAGTTAAATCCTACCAGACACACCGAAGAGTCTGGGTTTAAGGTGTGTTGTTATGGGGCTTTGGGCCATTGCACCCTCTCCAGAGGAGACAGGACGCCAGAGGAGGCATCACTTAAAGGGTTTTCCTGTCTACACACACACACACACACACACACACACACACACACACACAATGGTGGGAAAGAAAGACCCACAGACACATCCAGACTCATATATACAAAAATGCATACCCTTACTTAAAAAAAAAAGCCTCATGGGTCTTCCTTGCTCTAAAACACACACACACACATACACACGCGCGCGCATGCACCCACACACACAAACGCAAGACTCAAACTAATCCCCCAGGTGAGACCCACACATTTTGGGTACTGTACAGACATGTCCCGTGAAGGCTGGCTGCTGGCTGCTGCCCCTGCTGGGCCTGGAGACCACAGCACAGGGGCTGACCCAGTGGCCTTCCTAGGAATACCATCTTCTATTTCACTAATTTTTGTCATGAGGACACACAGCACCCTCTCCCCCTTTTTGCCAGGAGGCAAATATTCAGCCATGAAAACTACTCCTATGTTTACTTTCTGTTTTGAGACGAATTTCACTAAGTAGTCCAGGCTGTCCTGCCTCACCCTTTCGAGTCCTGAGATTCCAGGTGTGCGACACACCTGGCTGACAGCTACTTTTAAATTGCCCCTTTCTGCTTTAAATTACCCTGCTAAACATGCTTTCAGAGAAATAATTGCTCTGCCAACCTGTCTGGTGCTATCCTGTAATCCACAGGCTCTTAATAACATACCCAGCTAGCCAACTGGTCTAAACCAGCTGGGCCCAAAAACAGAGAGATTGATCAGCTGGAATTCCCACAGTGGCTAACAATGACCAGCTGCCCAGCAGCCTGCTAAGGATAAGGGCTCAGAGCTGTCCACAAAGCAAGCTGTCTCATATGTGATGTGTGCATGTTGTATGAGCAGGTGTGTGCGGACGTGTATGAAGGTGTGTGTGCATATGTGTGGGGAACAGAGGTTAGCATTGCGTGTCTTCCCCATCTTTTCAGTATATGTGCACACGTATGGGCCTGAATGCATAGATGTACATAGTGTGCGTGCAGGCACCCATGAAGGTCAGAGGAGGCATTGAATCCCCTGGAACTAGAGTTGCAGATGGTTGTGAGCTGCCAAGTGGGTGCTGGGCATCAAACCAGGGTCCTCTGCAAGAGCCGTAAGCACTCTTAACCACTGAGCCATCTCTCCAGCCCCCACTTTACTTTTTGAGATAAGGCCTCTCACTTAATCTGGGGTTCACCATTTGACAACCCAGTAAGCGCCAGGGGTCTACCTGCTCCAACCCCAGCTCCGGGATGACAGATGTGTATGCTGCCACACTCGGTTTTTATGTGAGTGCTGAAGCCCTGAATTCAGGCTCTCATGCTTGCAACGCAAGCATTTCACCTTTGAGCCATCTGCCCAGCCCCAGAGCGGGTTTCCCAGGAGACCTCAGTGACAGGCTAGAAACATCAATAATCTAGACCAGTCTGATAATACTACAGGTTAAAAACTACTATCTTCTTGCTCATTAGACTAATAAGGGTCCCAAAAATAATAGTCATTGAGGCTGATGAGGCAACAATGAAGTGGACAAGTCTCTTTAAAATGTACGTAAGCTTTAAATGGACACAGTATCAAACTGCCTCCTACATATTTATCTTAACACCGTAGGTTAGAAAATTCTCAACCCTCAGCATAGAAACTTCCTGAAGTGGGGAGGAGTTAGACCCACAACTGGGCTAAGTACGGGGAGTAAGTGTTGGTGGTGCGCTCACCTTGGACGGGACAACCACATCACACCCTCTTATTCCCAGGGCTCAAGGACATCACAGGAGAAGGGCAAAAGTCAGCAACTGGGGAGGGCTGCTGCATAAACAAGTGTCTTTGGACGTGACAGGACTCCGGAACTTATGAACACGTACCCCCTATGGTGGCCTGAATAAGACTCGCACAAGATCAAGCTGGCCACAACTCCAGCATGGATGGGGAAGGGGTCACAAATCCCACCCCTAGCTGAGGAGCTAGTGGTAGCTGAAAGCTGACGGAGTAGGCAGAGGGGTCTTCAGAAGCATGCGCTGGTGCAGTAGTTCTCAACCTGTGGGCCGTGATCCCTTTGGGAGGCGTTGAAGACCCTTTCACAGGGGTCACTTAAGACCATCAGAAAACACAGGTATTTACATTAGGATTCATAACAGTAACAACAATACAGTTATGAAGTAGTGAGGAAACTTTTTTATGATGGGGCAAGCATACCATAAGGAACTGTTCTAAGGGTCTCAGCGTTAGGAGGGTTGAGAACCAGCGCTCTAGCGGACAGACCGACAACCATGCACATACATGCAGCACCAACTGGACTTCGTGGCTCTCACCTCTCATCAAAGCCCCTTCTCTGTGCAGCAGGCAGAGACAAGAGCACTCCATAGCCAGTCAAAATGGACCGAGTCCCAAACGGCACGTCTATAACACAGCTCCACACCTAAGGCTCGGGGAACATTGTAAAAGGGGGGCACAAGGATTCTAAGAGCCAAAGGACAAGGACTGTTCATGACAGTTGCTTCTGAACAGGACAGGGATGTTGTTCCCATGCCTCTTAGCAATATGGCTGCCTGTACAAGACCTGTAAAGACCCAACATGGATACAAGAAAAGGCCCCAGCCCTAGGAGAGAGCTAGAGGTAGTCATGGCTGCAAAGGGACAGAGAACCAGTTTTTGCTTTTCCTTTTCTTTTCTCTTTTTTTCTTTTCTTTCTTCTTTTTTTTTCCTCCCTCAAGAATGAAGCCCCGATCCTAAGGGGTCAGCCTTAAATACATGCAAATTAGAGCAACACTAATTAGACTCGGTAGGGTGTGTGTACATGCGTGTGTGTGCGTGCGTGTGTGCAAGTGAATGTGCGTGTGTAACAATGCAAATAGGCAAAAAGGATATGAATTCAAAGGAGGTGTGGTTTGGGGAAAGGCATGGGAGGAACTGGAGGGGGAAGAGAAGGGCGTGGCAAAGATGCAAATACAATATGCTGATATATAAAATCCTCAAATTAAAAAGAAACATCAAATTGGGAGGGGTACATGTTGGTGGATTTGGTCTTGGAGGAGTTAAGATAAAGTGGGCATTAGATACGATAAAAATATATTATACATATGTATAAAATTCTCAAAATAACAGATAAAATATATATTTAAAATGTTCATAAGTTTTGCTGAGTCTGTACACGATGCCCATACATACATGCGAGCAAACACTCCTGCACAACAAATAAAAGTAAATATTTTAAAAGAATATTTCAAAGTAAGGAGAAGTACAAGTTTGTTTTGCTTAACTTCCACATACCATCCACGCATGTTAGTGTGCTTGGGTAGAACTATGAATCTCTGGGTGGAGGACCTGGGTGTTTTCTAAGTCTGTCTTTTGTGCCTTCCACATACATCACAGCTAAGAAAGCCAGATCTTGAAGTAGTTTAAAGCCAGTATTAAAGCATTAGAAAGCAAACACAAAAGAAACACAGATAGTGAGTGAAAACTTGACGAAGTGTTCAACGTCCTTAGCCACTGGGAAAGACAAATTCAAACCACTTCCAGATTCCACTTGACGTTACTCAGAGTGACTGACAGGAGACAAGTGACAAAGGCTGGCACGTGAGGGTGTGGGGAAAGAGGAACTGCCTGTGGGAGGGTCAACTCGTGTGGCTACTATGTGAATCGGTGGGGAGGTTTCTAAGGAAAAAATAAAAATAAAACTATCACGTGTCCCTCTCTCGGGTCTACAGACCACAGGAACGCTTACACATCTCTGTTTACTGCTGCACTGTTTACAACAGCCGGGAAATGGAATTAGCCAGAAGAAGGGATAAAGAAAGTGTGGTACATACGCAGCCATAAAGAAAGATAAAAATCAAGACATTTACAGGAAAATATGGGAATCATTACGTTAAGTGAAATAAGCCAGACTCGGACAAATACCACAGTTTCTTTCACATGTGTAATTCAGGTTGAAGATTACACATGGGGTGTGTGTACATGTATTGGCATATGGAGTCATAAAACCAGAAAGGGGATCATGAGAGGGGAGGAAGAAATCTTAACAGAGCGGAGGAAAGAGGGGGTGACAAACACAACATGGGAGCAGGGGGGGCAGGGGAAGGAAGGGACCAGTGAGAGGGAGCAAGGGCAGCAAGGAGGGCAGAGGGGAGGGCAATGAAGAGAACACAGCAAAACGACATACATAACGAAGATGCCACACTGTATTCTAAATGTGTTCTAACCTTAAAATCTGAAAATTAAAATTTTGAAAAAAAGGGGAATTTTTTTTTAATTAAAAATAAACTTGTGCAAAGGGACGGGTAGGGGATTATGGGATTCTGAGGTGGTCCAGAGAAGTTCCTGGTTTCAAGGACACATGACACAGAGGCTTCTTGGGGCAGGAGTGGGCCTGTCTCAGTACAGAGACAGAGTGCGTGAGACCTGGGCCCTGGGTCCCTGTGAGACTAAAAGACCAAATCTCATATTCTCAGTTGGAGTACAGGGTGTGTCAAAAATGGTGCTTTGTCCTGATAACAAGTGGCGGGTCTTTAATCCTGCCTCAGTATTTACTGAGGATGGGAGGAGGAGGAGAAAGGAAGTCTTCTGCTTCTGGTATCTGTGGGCAGCCTGTACTGAAGTTCTAGATCCCCAGAGATTAGAAATCCCTGGGTTCAGCTGGGAGGAGGAACTGTGTGTGCGTGGAGGAGGCGGAAACACTGTGGTTTGGATATAGAGGGTCCCTGACTAGGCCCATGTGCTGAAGGCTTTAGTCTCAGAATAGCAGTGTTCAGGGGCCGGGCTTGGAGGAAGGGACTGGATCATAAGGGCTCTGACTTCACGGATGGATTAATCCCTGGTAGATTCATAGCTGGATGGCATCGCCAAGAGATGATGGAAGCTTAGGAGGCGGGGCCTGGATGGAGGAAGCAGATCACTGGAGGCATGCTCTGGAGGGTGTGTATTGCCCCACCCCTTCCTCCCAGTGTGAGTAGCCTCTGCCACATGCTCCCCATGCTGAGGCACACTGCCTAACCTTTAGCCTGAATTTCATGGACTCAGCCAACTTTGGCCAGAAACCATTGAGTTAACAAGCCAAAATAAAACCTTCCTGCAAAGGTTGTTTCTCTAAGCTGTTTGTCACAGTGATAAAAACTATCACAGGAAGGCAGGCGAGGGTCCCCAAACCCTGTTCACCAATACAACTGAATTGCCGTCCTCACATTGTGACCCTCACAATTCTTCATGCGGAAGCTCATCCTTCCCTAAGTCCCCAGGGACATCCCCACAGAAATGCCACCTCTGCTTGCTTCTGAGATGCTTCTAGGGGAGCCGAAGGAAGCCAGCAATCAGCTTCCATTCCTTGTCCAATGAGGAGGGGCCTGCAACACAGGAGGGCAGGCACTGTTCCCATCCACGGCACGAAGCTGCATCTACCACGTGGCCTCCTCTGGTCACTTAGGTCTTTGGGCACCTGCGTGCAGGAGAAGTTATCCCAGACCCTCCTGTTCAACCATGAATCAGGACTTGTAAATGAAGCCACGAGCAATCTCAGGTGAATTTGAATTTGCTGACTATTGTCTTAGAATCTGCATCTTAAGTGACCAAACCTGTGGGATGCTTTGGGCCCAGAGTTTTCCACCCTCACCACAGGCCTCAACTCTACTCCATAGCGCATCTTCCAGGCAGGTTTCCTGGGCCATTCCCCACCTGCTCTAGATCCCTCCCCGAAATTCCTCAGCACCTTGGACTTCTGATATGTCTCAGAATAGATTGCTCCCATGGGCCTATGTCCCCGCTCTGCTCCCTGGTTCCTCGAGGGCAGAGACCTAGGACACCTACATCTGTGGCTCACACATTGCGAGCCCTCTGTGAATGCCTGCTGACTGAGTAGAGGATGAACACACAGATGCCTAAAATCCCTGTGCCGGGCTGGGAGGAAAAGGACGCCCACACTCTGTCCCGCTTATTGCCCAATCCTGGCCGAGGACATGCTAAGTCCATGAAGCATCACCAATTCATGGAACAGACACAGAAAGACATGACTGAGCCCTACTTCCTCTTCTTTCCTGAAGACAGGTTCAACTTCAAATGACTTGTATGATTTCTTAGGGCTGTGGGCAACCCCTCCCCGCTGCCGGTTTCACATGGCCCTCGACTGCTTCTGTGGCACTGGCTGCAGCATCAAGCTTGGCGGGCTCATTTGAGAGTGCCCAGACTCACTGCATTGACCTCCTCTCCTTAAGAGAAGTATCAGCGAGGACAGACAAGGAGAGGAGGGCCCTGGGGGGAGGGAGGGCACAGGAGGGAGGGCGCTACTCCACCCACAGTAAGAACGGTCAGCCCCAAATAAGGCAGCATTCTGGCCCTAGTTCTCTGTCTGGATGCCCAGCAGGGATGCTGATGAGGAACAATCCAGGGATTCTGCTGGTGCCTCCACACATCCATCACTTTGAGTGGGAGGGTCATCTTCCCTGGCTCTCACCCTGGCGTCCCCTGCTACATAGAGGGTAAGGGAGAAAGATTAGGGAATTGGTCCTAGTGGGGGTGTGTGAAGGCAGAGACAAGCCGACGTGGAACTGGTTCATGGCTAAAAGGCAATCTCCAAATGAGCATCTCCCACAGGTTCATAATTCTCAGAAGCCCTGAGACAGGTATACCCTGCTGAATGCTTGGAGACCTCCAAGTCTCCACCCTCTCCCTCTTCAGCACCAACTTGCCAGCAGTTCCCCAAGGGTTAACTGGCCCCAGCAAGACTGCCAGTCAATTGCTATCAGCTGGCAGTAACAAGCTGGGCCAGACCCAGAGCCACAGACAGACAAACTGCCAATGTTTCCCACAGTTCTTTCCACTCTCTACCCCGCCTCAGGCTATTTGCCTAGCAACCAGCTCTCATCCCTCACACACCCCAGCAGACCAGGAGCCAGGGGAGGCGTTCACCAGACTTCACTCTCTACCAAAGCAGAGCCAAAATAAATACCTGATAAATAAGGCCCATGAATGGCTCGGTGAATGCCCTGGAAATGGTGAGACGGGGGAAGGCTCACTCCTATGCTATGGTGACTGGATGCTGACCCCATGGAGAGTCTTGAGGACCGAGCGAGAAGGCCCAGGTCTGGAGGCCAGGGGGCCAATACTCACTATGGCGCTGAAGCTGGGAGCCCCAGAACCACAGAGCAGGCCCAGCTTGGCAGAATGAGGTTTCCCTGAGATCCTCTGTGCACCCCTCCCCCCCTTGCTCTACTCTCTGCAGTCAATCAGTTCCCAAAAGACACATTTTCTCCTGGGACACTTGTTCATTAGTTTAACGTTGGGCAAAGGTCCTCAGAGGCTCAGAAAACTGATGGTCATAAAGCCAATCGTGATTGGCTCTGAACAAGTACTCTATTTGGGTAGTTTTGTTGAGACAGGGCCTCATGTTTCCTAGGCTGGCCTAGAACTTGCTGTGTAGTTAAAGTTCGCCTTAAAGTCCTGATCCTCTCGTCCCTATTTCTGGAGTACTTAGACTCCTACACGTGTGCCTGGCTCTAAACTTGGGGTTTTCAAATATTTAACTCATTACAACCAACACATGGAGACAGCGCTTTGGGGGCTAAGTCAACCGTGTGATGGGCCTTCTGCTAGTTTGCATGTCACCCCCCTCACTGCAGACAGGGCTCCCTCGCTCCTTGGGTTTGTGAGTAGTACATGTTCCTATTCTGAGGCCGAAAAAGAGGAAGTGAGCAGAACAGTCAACCACACGAGCCCCAGTTTTCCCACCTCGTCCTCCATGAGGCTGGTCAAAGGGCGAATTTGTATCAAGCTGTGCACCCTTCCCGTGTTCATGGGAAAGAACACTCTCTAGACTTGTTTCCAGGACCCCCAGGCATGGTGGTGATCGCCCAGCTAAGTCAGAAAACTCCGGGACCCCTAGGCTCCTCCCTCACTCTAGAGGCCACAGGCAGCAATCAACCCTCCCCAGCATGTTTATCTCCCCATGCTGTGCTCACTGCGGCCAGGTTCAAATAATTTTCCCAGGTGGGTTCTCTACCCCTACCTATTCCCTCCTTCCTGCTGCAGTGTCTCTCAAAGTCTCGCTCCTTCCAGGCCTACAGCCTTCAGAAGCTGACCCTGTCTCCCTCATGCCTCATGACCACACATGTTAGACAGGCCAAGCATACACACCCCCCCTCAGAGCGCCCGGTCTATTCCTCTGGGCTGTGTTCGCAAGCCTCTCTAGGCCTGCAGAGCCCAGCCTAACATCACCGCCTTAATCCTGAAGTTTACCTAGAATCTGGCACCCAAAGTCAGCCAGTCACACCAGCTATGAGTCTGGAGAACCCAGGCTGAGGTGGGACCTTTCCTAAGACCATCTAGAAGGCAGGAGGCTGTGGTCTGGGGGCAATACGATGTGAGGCCTCTGATCCCCTCACTGGACTCTATGCAGGCTCCTACTTTTGACATGCCCAGGACCTCCATGACTGTTTTCTATCATGTCCCAATCTCCTACCTGAGAAGGGCATCTATAAGACACCCTCATCTTCCTCTGTATGTTCCACATGGCCAACTGCATCAGACCTGTTCCCGTGGCTTCTACTCTAGGAACACACTCACTGAGGTTTCTGTGTGTACCCTTATCAGTAAGCATTTGGGCCCCTCGCCCCAAAGACACTTACTCATCTGTACAAAGCTTTGGTGCTAAGCCACATATTAGGGCTAGGGGATAAACTGAACCTCCTCTCCCAAAACTCACATGTTCTATCCACCAGGACCTCAGAATGCGACTGCATTTAGAGAAAGTCTTGACAGACCTAATTAGATTAAAATAAGGTCATTAAGAATGTATCTGAATGCCATGATTGCTGTCCTTGTATGAAAAAAAAAACACTTGGACACAGGTACTTGGAGGGAGGAGCAAGTGAAGGCAGAAGCCACCCATAGGCAGAGGAGAAGGGAGTGGCCACAGAAGAAATGGACCCTGCAGATAGGGCTTCATCTTGAACTCGTCACCTACAGACTATGAGACCCTAAATTGCTGTTGTTTAAGCCACCACATCTGTGGTACTTTGCCGCGCTGACTTTAACAAACTACAAACAGCAAGACTTAATTTCCAAACGAGGGGCAGCAAGCCATTCTTCTCAAACCCCGCTGTAGAGGTTACTACCATCCCAGGCAGGTGGAGGCGCTTAGATTTAGCACTAAAGGGGGCAGATCTGTCATGTAACAACCCTTGGAAATGGACTCCTTTGGGCTTCCAATCCTAAGGATCCACGGGCCCCACCCGAGGAGTGAAGCTGCAGGCACGGAACTTGTTTTTAAGTGAGCAGGTGGTTCTCAGGACTAGATACATTTGTGAAACCACAGCCAGGCCGGCCGCCACCAGGAGGCGGGTTTATCCCTGGACTGCTAGTGTGCATAAGGCCTCCGCATCCCCAGGGCATAGGGAGGAAGAGGCCAGTGGTCCAGAGCAGCGTCCGGGCCAGACACCTCTAGCCCGGGCGGGCACTCCTGCCTGTCCTCGGCTGAAGGCAACCAGAACCTGCTGCTCCTATCGCTGCCGTGTGTGTCCATCTATGTGCCACGCCCTGCGCGAGATCTTTAAATCAACAAGCGAGTGGAAGAAGCGCCTTCTGTTTCCCAGTAACTTTGCGGAGTCCTGGACGCCCTGTTTTTCACTCCTGGGTGGGCCCCCGACTCACCCGCCCCCGACTCTTCTCTGAGACCACCAAGTCCTCACATGAAGCCCCAGCTGTGCGCCCTATCTCCCCCTCCGAAGCCCACAACCCTCCACCCGACCCGGCTCACCCAGGCCGGCAGGTGCTGGCCCCGCAGCTCGCGGCTGATGAACTCGCGCTCGTGCTCTAGGAATTCGAAGGCGGCCTCCAGGCGCCCCAGCTTCCCGCGGCGGTTCCGGCGCCACCACATCCAGAGGAAGGCGCCAAGCAGCAGCCAGGTGACGCTGAGCCCCAGGTAGCCTGCCAGGTAGACGGGTGCCAGGTAGAAGAGCACGCGTGCCACGAAGCCGTAAAGCTCCGGAAGCAGCTGACCCGACAGGCGCAGCTCCGGGTTCCGTGCGCGCTGACTTCTCTGCGGGTCGTCGGGGCTGCGGGGTGCGCTCGGGGCGCACGGCTCCTCCGCCTGCATCTCTCTGTCGCCCTCTTGCCTTCTCCTGAAGCTTCACCCCAGCTCAGGTTGGAGCACCCCTATGCTTGGGCACATCTGTCCTCAAAGCAGGTCTCCGCTGCGCTCCGCTCCTGCTCTACCAGCTTCTCCGCGCCAGGAGCTCAGGTTCTCCCCACCCCTGGACTGCGGGAGTCTGGGATTAAAGCCGACTGGGTGGAGCTGGGCAACCAGGGAAATCCGGAAGTCTCCGCCACCAGGGGCGGGCCCAGGTGAAAGGGGGCGTGGTCAGTCTGATGTGGCCTAAAGGGCACCCTGGGATCTCAAAGTTTGCCACAGATGTTATCAGTAGGGGTGCAGCTGCCATTTGGGATGGGCCAAGCGCTGCCTTACGAATGGGCCTAACTGGCTCCCCATGGATAAACATCACCTAAAACCTGTTCCTTAAACACAGTATTGCCTGGACTTTTGGCTGAGTATTCCAGGCTCTTCACAAACCAGGTCATCACCAGGGTGGACCTAACTCAGAATCTAGGATCTCCAGCTGGTCTTTAGAGTCTGCTATGCTGCTCGCTCTCTCTCTCTCTCTCTCTCTCTCTCTCTCTCTCTCTCTCTCTCTCTCTCTCTTTCTCTCTTTCTCTCTCTCTCTCTCTCTCTCTCTCTCTCTCTCTCTCCCCCACACCCCCCTTTTTAGGTCTCTATATGTACTTGCTTTTTATATATAAATTTTTTATTGATATTTATTGAGTGCTACATTTTTCTCTGCTCCCCTCCCTGCTCTCCCCCCACCTTCAATCCTCCCCCAAGGTCCCCATGCTCCCAATTTACTCAGGAGATCTTGTCTTTTTATACTTTCCACTTCCCATGTAGATTAGATCTATGTAAGTCTCTCTTAGTGTCCTCATTGTTGTCTAAGTTCTCTGTGATTGTGGTTTGTAGGCTGGCTTTCTTTGTTTTATGTTTAAAAATCACCTATGAGTGAGTACACGTGATAATTGTCTTTCTGTGTCTGGGTTACCTCACTCAAAATAATGTTTCCTAGCTCCATTCATTTTCCTGCAAAATTCAAGCAGTCATTATTTTTTTTTCTGCTGTGTAGTACTCCATTGTGTAAATGTACCACATTTTCCTTATCCATTCTTTGGTCGAGGGGCATTTAGGTTGTTTCCAGGTTCTGGCTATGACAAACAAAGCTGCTGTGGACATGGTTGAGCACATGTCCTTGTGGCATGACTGAGCATCTTTTGGATGTATACCCAAAAGTGGTATTGCTGGGTCTTGAGGGAGGTTGTTTCCTATTTTTCTGAGAAATTGCCACACTGACATCCAAAGGGGTTGTATCAGCTTGCATTCTCACCAGCAGTGCAGAAGTGTTCTCTTTACCCCACAACCTCTCCAGCATAAGTTGTCATCAGTGATTTTGATCTTGGCCATTCTTACAGGTGTAAGATGGAATCTCAGAGTTGTTTTGATTTGCATTTCTCTGATGACTAAGGATGTTGAACATTTCCTTGAGTGTCTTTCAGCCATTTTAGATTCCTCTGTTGAGAGTTCTCTGTTTAGGTGTGTACTCCATTTTTTTTATTGGATTATGTGATCTTTTGGTGTCCAATTTCTTGAGTTCTTTGTATATTTTGGAGATCCGACCTCTGTGAAGATCTTTTCCCATTCTGTAGGCTGTTGTTTTGTCTTGTTGACCGGCTGCTCTCTCTCTCTTAAGCTGTCTGTGAAACCTGTACTCAGCCTCCAGCTCAGCCAAGCTGAATTTAGGAACCCTTCTGTACCCATCCTCCGCACCACTTTCAGAACCCTCTCTCAAAGGGAGTCACTCAGTCTGGATCAGAGCTTCCAGAAGCCAGGCCATCTTCACTTACAAGTCATTTGCTGCCTCTCGTGGTGCGCCCAAAGAAGGCAGGTGACCCGGGAATGGAGAAAGAAAGGGAAACAAGCCCTGAGCTGCTTGGGAATCAGTGCTGCCCACGGCTTGCACATAGCCATGTCTGAACTATCAGACCAAGAGGAGCAGGATCCCTAAGTGCAGACAGTGACTCACCTCGTGGATGGCACCTATCATAGGTGCCCATTCAAGAGATCACGGCAGTGACCAGATGGCCAACCAGAGCTGACACCAGTACAGGCTTGATTTGAGTAATTTCATTCTCTTTCCACAGCTGGTGAAAGGCTCAGTCCCTTTTGAACAATCAAGAGATGACTGCATTCTCTTTCTTGACTCTCCCCACCTCTCTTCTCTTCCTCCTCCATCTGATAAAATTACTTGCTGCAGGGGGTCGGAGAGATGACTCCTTGCTTAAGAGCACTTACAGCTCATGCAGAAGACCCTAGTTGAGTTCCCAGCACCCACAACAGGCTCACCAAGTTCAAGTGACTCCAGCCCCAAGGGATGACCTCATAGGCACCTGCGTTCACGTGCACACACCCCCCCCACACACAGACACACACACATACACAAAATTTAAAATTATAAATAAACCTCATAAAGGTATTTGTTGCAATAATGCTTTACAAAAATGGGTATGTCCCTGGAGGTCAGCATACCTGGATCCTCCTCTCCCCTTCTTGGCCTTCTTGGCCTTCTTGGCCTCAGGCTACCCTGGAAATCAACAAAAATGCTTTTACTCCTAGTGCCTTTGAAGGTCCAACTGCATTCAAAGCTTACTAAAGTTTCCAAAAGTCTTACAGATGAAGACACAGTTTAACCCAGTGTTTCCCCAACTATTTACTGCAGCACCCATCCCTCACGGCATTTCTCTTTTGCTTGGCCCAGGTCAACAGAAGCTGAAGACATGAGGATATGTATTAAGGATACAAAGCTGTCTCCAAGAATTCGAGGCAGAAGGAGTGCACAGGATCCCTAGGTCAGGAAATTACCTGCCGGCACTTGGCTCCTCATCCTTGGAGACCACTGTGCCTTCCCCCAGTGTCCAGCTCCTCACCTTGTAGAACACTGCGCCTTCCCAGTGTCCAGCACTGCGGGCACAGGTCCAGAGTCGGAGCCCAGCCCTGGGTAGACTGCCAAACTCCTTGGGGAAAGGATGCCCTGCCGTTCATCATTGCCTTCATTTTTCCCATTCACCAGGCCCAGCCCCCTGTTCCACCTGGCTTAGTGTGTTTACAGAGAATGTGGAAGGTGTCACACGGGGGGTGGGGGGGGTTGCTGCTGAGAAGTAGGGGTTGGTTGTGTGTGGAATGGGCGCTCACCAAGACAGACATTCAACATGAGACCTGTGGACATCCTTGGGGACACACTGCCCCAGCTGCATTGTCCTTTCCGTTCCTGGACACAGTTCTACACCAAAGCTTTCAGGTTCATCTCCCCAGAATGGCCGTCTCCTGAGTCTTCCATACAGTACATTAGAGCGGTGAGAATGATAGTGGATTTTTTTTCTACTAAACCCTGTTTATAATAAATGGCTTTCATAAGTTAACTGTATGAGACTATTGAGAATATTGCATCTAAAATCTTATCTCCCCTCCCCCGAGATCAAGCTTGTGCTGAGATCATGGCTGCCATTCCTTCCTGGATGCAGTTACAATGTCCCACAGTTCCAGGCTCCCACGAAGGACTCTGGGGATTGATCACAGCTCGCTCCAGGGAGAACCATGCCTTCCAGAGCTTGTGCCTGCTCTCATTTGAGAGAGCATCACGCTGTACACCAGCTCTTAGAGAACAGCAGCTTAAATGGTAATTGGCAACTGTTAGAGTTGAGATGTAGCCTCCTAAAAGCTAAAGGTCCTAACCCTTGTTAGGGAGAATTGCTGCTACGTGGAAATACCCGTTACACGTGAAATCAAGTTAGAATCAGGCCAGAATACAATAAACTCTAAATCCAATGACCAGCACTCTTTTAAAAAAGGGGAGATTTGGGAATGGGAACAAGACTCAGTCAATAAAGTGCCTACTCTGTAGACATGAGTTCAGATTCTCAGCATTTAAGTAAAATCCAATGACCAGTACTCTTTTAATAAGGGGAGATTTGGGAATGGGAACAAGACTTAGTCAATAAAGTGCCTACTCTGTAGACATGAGTTCAGATTCTCAGCATTTAAGTAAATAACTGGGCACAAGCAGCCCCACTGTCTACAGCCCTACTGTTGGGGTAAGCAGAGTCAAGTAGGTCCCAGAAGCACAGATAGCCTAGCGAAAATCAATAGTTTCTGGTTCATTGAGAGAACCTGTTGTTAATTAATTAATTCCTGGCTACAAGGTAAAAGGCGAAGGCGGTTACGCGAGGAAAAGACTCAGACACGCGGCGGTCCCACGTGGGTGCACTTTAATGGGGGGGAGGGGCAACAGGCAGGTGAAGGTGTGTGATACACTAGGAAAAGCGGAAGAGGAAGGGGCGAACTCGTAAAGACCTTCGCTTTTAACGGGGAATGCAAAGGCTTCTGGGAAATGTCCGTATCCAGGAGAACGCTGGGAACTGTAGTTCGGCAAAAGAACAACAGAACCTGTCTTTAAAGGGGGAAAAAGGGCAAGGAATGGCAGCACAGGCCTTTAATCCCGGAACTCCAGAGGCAGAATCAGGCCGATGTCTGTGAGTTCAGCGCCAGCCTGGTTTATATAGTGAGTTCCAGACCAACAGGGTTATAGAGAGAGACCCTGTCTCAAAATAAATAAGGTGGGAAGTGGTCAAGGAAAACAACTGAATTTGACCTCTTCACAGGCACACACACACACACACATAATTACACACCACACACTAAACACATACACATGCACACGCATGAAGGAACTTTGTGCACAGAGACACAGAGGAAATAAGGAAAGGGAAGCCACATGAAGACTAAAGTTGGGACTGAGGAGCCGCTGCAAGCCAAGGAGTGGATGCTGGCAGCATAAAAGTAAAGGAGGAGACCCCGGTTTCAGGCTACCAAGGTCTTACAACAATATTTGAGGCACCTAAATTGTGTGGCTTTGCAGCAATGGTCCTCTGAAAGGGGCACAGCCACTTACCAGCTGCCAGGGACTGGTCCAGGCATGGGAGATTACGGATGAGCAGGATAGAGAAGAGGCCGTCTCTGATAGATGACACGCAGTAAATGTGGCTAAGGAAAAGGACGGTGAAGCCTGCGGTGTGAGGCAGAGAAGAAGAGGGGAGAGGTCTGCTTAGGCCACAGAGACTTGGAAATGGCTCCACTCAGAGCCGGCATTTGAGTCGAGAACTAAATACCAAAAACAAGTAAACACGTACATCATACAATTCCATCCTTTGAAAACCCTCAGTACCCTGTCAAATCGTCTCTCCTCTGGAACATGAAGGTGACAATCCCCTGTCGCGTGCCTGTCATCAGTTTCGCATCCCACGTGGCTCTATTCCTTTGTGGCGTCCTCACAGGCACACGAACCAGGCTTCCTCAAGGACAACATCTGCTAATGACACATTTTCGTGTCTCAGTGCCAGGGTGTCAGCTTGGCTCTGGAGCCGGCTGGAGACGAGGGGTCTCTGTACTTGGAGGGTTAAATCAAAACTCAGGCAGTTCCAGACTCTGGGCCTATGGAAAAGATCCATGATTCTTGGCTGTTCCACTTCCTCGTGGTTACATGGGGATGATTCTAAAGCTTGAGTCACTGGGTGGCTGTGCTGCCGAGTAAGCCCTGCTGTACGTAAAGCACGCTGGGCACGCTGGGCACGCTGGGCACACGGCACAGCTGAGGAAGTTGGCAGCGGAAACTTACTTTTGTCTAAATTGTTTGATTTTTAAAATAGAGCTGCATTTGTGTACAATTTTTTTTTTACAATTTTTAAATTGGGTTGAAATGCATAAAATGCAATCTTTACTCATTCAGTCATTTTCACACGTTCTCTTTGGGGTAGTCTCCTGCAGCTCCATCTGGCCTTGAACTCTCCTCATAGCTGAAGATGACCTTGAGTTCCTGACCTCAGCTTCTACCTCTGGCGGCTACCTTCTACCTCTGGATCACAGGACAGCTACCTTCTGCCGCTGGATCACAGGAATGCACCACCACAATTAGCTTATGCTTCCGGGTGGGGTGTGGGGGTGGTAGAGGAGAAGGGGACAATGAGATCAAACATAGGTCCGCGTGTGATCCTCAGTCTTTACAACTTTACCTGGTGTACGGGGCACTCGTGCTGGGGTATAGGAATCAGTACACCCAATCTCCACAATGCTTATCATCTTCTAAGCCTAAAAGATTATACCCATAAAAATAAATATAAAAAATTATACCCATTACAGAAATAAACCTCATCCACCTCATTGCCCAGATCCTGGTGTCAACAGCTTTCTGTGTTTGGGACTTTCACTGGGCTAGGTGTGGTGTGCTAAAAGGAGCCACTGGGTGCTTTCTCTCTCTGTGACCGGCTCGTTTTGCTTAGAGTTCGTTCGTTACAGTACTGTGTGTCAAGAATTCCTTGATACCGTGTTTTGTGTTGTGTGATGCAGTTTGACCAATATAGTCCAGGCTGGCCTCAAACTCCTGGATTTGAGACACCTTTTCCTGAGTAGCTGGGACTCCAGCATGCCCAACTACACTCAACTCAACTTCCTGTTTTATTATTATGTTCTGGCCTTCCTTTTTTAAAAAAAAAAATCTCCCTTTTAAATTTATTTTTATTTTATGGGCATTTGGTGTTTTGCCTGCATGTATGTCTGTGTGAGGGTGTTGAATCCTGGAGTTACAGACAGGTATAAGCTACCATGTGGGTGCTGGGAATTGAACCCAGGTCCTCTGGAAGAGCAGTCAGTTTTGCTCTTAACCGCTGAGCCATCTCTCCAACCCCTGGCCTTCCTTTTTACAGCTAATGCCCAGCTAATATAAATGTGTTCTAGTATCTTCAGTTCTACTCTGTAGGGGCTAAAATAACTATTGAGGGTCTCCCTGTGGCTAGGAGCAAGCGTGACCTCTGCCAGCAGCCCTAGTGACCAGCACCCTTGTGACCAACAGAGAATCTCCATCTGGGGTTCTCTCACACACAGGTGTTGAAGACAGGTCTTTCCATTTCACAGTATCTCCCTTCTGTGTTTTTGCCAGTTCGAGCCTGCTACACAGCTGAAGGGCAGTCCTCAGAGCCCTGAATAACTGTTAGAATACATGATTGTGCCCCCTAGATCCCCCCAGAGCTGCAGACACCAGCATGCTTAGCTGTGTCCAGTGCGGGAAGGCCTTTGGCACAGACCCTGGAAGAAATGGTAGCCACCTTTCAGTTCTTCAGACTCTTTTGTTCTAAGAAAAGCTTTATTTTATCAATGAAGATAATTGTGAAGTCCTACTCAATCTAATATTAAAATTCCTAATTTCCATCCAATTGAAATTTCCCCCGTCTTTTTGTACCACCATCATCTCAGAAATAGGGAGACGGTAGCTTCGCCTGATTCCTAAGGGTTGTTTGGGAGGCTACATTCATCATAATTCTCTGGAGAAATAGAGCCAGTCAGATATAGGAATTCACGATCAGAAATTGGCCCATGGATGATGAGGCCCAGAGATTCCATGATCTGCCATCTGCAAGCCAGGCAGGCATGTGGTGCAGTTTGACTCTAACATCCTGTGGACCAGAGGATGTGATCCTCGGTCTAAGGGCAGAAGACAGATGTTGCAGCTCAGTAGTCAAGGGATATTAAATTCTCCTTCCTCCTCTGCTGGTGCCGGCCAGGACATGGTAGATCGGATGGTGCCACCCAAGCAGCAAAGGCCATTTGCTCTAGTCAGTGCATCAACCCAAATCCCCTCACAGAAATCCCCAGAGATAAGACTACAGCAAATGTCTTGGTACCTGGGAACCACTCAAGCTAACCACCACATGGGCCCTAAGGAGAGAGCGGAGATGAGGAGTGTGGTTTGGAGGGCTGGGGTGCCATTTGGTGCATTGCACTTACAAACTGGGCTTACTCGTTCCCCGGCATAGGCTCTTTTTCCTGTAGAAAACACCTTCTCCAGTTCTCAGAGGAGGCAGAAGAGGCTTTCCCTTTGCCTCCTTGCTGGGTTGGTTATGTGTGTGTGTGTGTGTGTGTGTGTGTGTGTGTGTGTGTGTGTGTGTGCCAAGGTTGGGGAGTCCCTCATAAGACCCCTACCTTCTATGGGGTCCCCTCCAGTCCACCCGAAATATGCAAATGCCTTGACTTCTGCTTAGGAGTGCCTTGGCAAAGAGTGCCACTAGACAAGGGTGTCTTCAGCACCCTCCCGCGTCTGAACTGCTCTCTGTGGCCTCTGCCTGGGAGGCCCCTTCAGGACTCCCTTCCTTAACTGGACAAGGAAAGAGAAGCCAGTCAGGCTGGGAGCCCTTGCTGGGTGGCAACAGTTTCCAATAACCTATCTTCTTCAAAAAGGAACTTCTTGCTTTCTGGAAGTAGTTACTTGCTTATTGGTTGTACAAAATCAAGATCTGCATTGTAACATTTTAAGGCATGCACAGAATGTACTTTGATAATGTTCTCTGCCCATCTAGTCCCATGTCTCCTTGATCCTCCTCCAAAATCACCCCCCCCCCGACTTGCACGTTTTTTGTCTTTCTTTGTGCCACACAGGAAAGAACACACAAAACGTTTGTCCAATTCAGGCTCGTTTCCCCTAACATGATGGCCTCCAATTCACTTTCTGGCAAACAATACAGTTTCATTCTTTGGGGCTGAATGATACTCCGTTCTGTAAATGTTCGTTCATCTGCTGATGGACACTCAGGCTATCTCTAGCTTGGCTGATGTTATTTTGTCTCTTTTATTTTCTTTTGGTGCAGATGACCCAACCCAGGGCCTTATACTTGCTAAGCAAGTGCTCTACCACTGAACTAAATTCCGAACCCCTCATGGCTGGTGTAAACAGTGCGGCCACAAACATGGTTATCTCTACCGTAGGCTGACTGATTCCTCGGGGAGCATACCCAGTGGGTGTGTAGCTGGGTCACATGGTAGTTCCACTTTTAATTTAAGGAATCTTTATATTGATTTTCCTAACAGACTAATGAAAATCACCATCAACAGTGCCTCCATTTCTGACAGTATTCTTTGTTGTTGTTTTGTTGATTTTTGTTTTTTTAGGACAGTTTCTCCATGTAGCCATGACTCTATAGACCAGGCTGGCCTTGAACTCAGAGATTCACCTGCTTCTACCTCCTGCATGCATGCTGGGATTACAGGCATACACCACCACTGCCTGTCTATAATGTTTTTGTTTTGTTTTTTTGAGACAGGGTTTCTCTGTAGCTTTGGAGCCTGCCCTGGAACTAGCTCTTGTAGACCAGGCTGGCCTCGAACTCACAGATATCAGCCTGCCCCTGCCTCCTGGATACTGGGATTACGGGCATGCACCAGCACTGCCTGGCTATAATGCTTTTGTTTTGTTTAGTATTGCTAATGATAGCCATTTTAACTAGGGTGGGATTGACTCTCAACATGGTTTTGACTTGTATTACCCTCATAAGAAAGGTAAAGATGTTGGACGTGGGTTGGCCCAATTACTACGTGGGTGAAAGCACCTGCTGCCAAGCCTGATGACCTGACTTTGATCCCTGGTACCCAGGTGGTAGTGGAAGAAGATTACCACAAACCGTGATCTGACCCTCACAGTGCAAATACACACAGTGTTCACACACAAACACACGAAGGTAATAAAGAAATCTCAGACATTGAACTCTTTTAAAGTATCTGTCAGTTGCATTTCCTCCTTTACAACATGTTCCGTCATGTGTAATGATGCTTATCCGTACCGTCAGCACTCAGGAAGCTGAGGCAGGAGGATCAGAATGTAAAACCCGTCTAGGCTGTGTGGGAGAGACCTTGCCACAATCAAATGGGCCAGGTCTGAGCATTTCTTTTGCTCACCTATCACGCGGATAGATGGTTTCTCTGCTCTTCCACTTTTGAAATCCCATCCTGGAGGAGAATCCCTAGCCAGGGTTTTCTCCCATTCCGCAGACTGTCTCTTGACTCTGTTATTATTTCCTTTCCCGTGCCACGTAGACCCTTTGCAAATCGACTCAACTCCATTTAGTCAGTTGGCTATTATTTCCGAGGCTTGTGAAGGCCTATTCAGGAAATCGTTGCCTATGGCTATATTTCAAAGTGTTTCCCCTGTGCGTTCCTCCAGCACTTTCCAGGTTTCAGATCTTGACCCATTTTGAATAGATCTTTTTTAAATGTGTGTGTATATAGCTCAGGATGGCCTTTAGCACACTATATGGCCTAAGTCAGGTTCACACTTGCAGTCTTTTTGACTCGGCCTCCTGAGTGTTGAAATTACAGAAGTGTATCACCATACCCAGTTCTCATAGTCGCTTTTATACAGAGTGTGAGAGAGATGCCTCTAACTTCAGTCTTTTATATAATGGAAATCCAGTTTTTCCAAATGCCATTTACAAAAGAGGCTGCTTTATAGAGAATTACATCGCTGTAGGTAGAAACTTGGATTTGTTTCTGGGTTCTCTCCTTTCCTGTCGGCCTCTATTTCTGTTTGCTTTCTGTTGCTGCGATAAAAATGCCATGACCAAGCATCCTGGGGGAGGAAAGGACTTATTCCAGCTTACATTTCCAGATAACAGTCTGGAGGGGAGTCGGGGAGAAAACAAGCAGGCGCTGAAACAGAAAACACCCACCGAGGAAGGCTGCCTGCTGCCTCTCTGCTTGCTCGGCTAGATTCTTAGAGCTTAGGTCTATCCGCCAAGGATGGCACCACCCACAGTGGACCCTCTCAACAATGACCAATCAAGATGATTCCTCGCAGCCCTGGGTGCAAGCCAGCCTCACTGAGGCAGCTCTTCAGTTCACGTTCCCTCGTCCCAGGTGGCTCTAAGTTGCATTAAGTTGACGCTGAAAACTCGTGCAGGGTGTTAGGAATCTTTTCCTAACAGAGAGCTCTCCGCCGACGCATAATCCCAACCAAGCCAAATCAAAACAAGACAAATTAAGAGATAGCCAGGTTTAATGGAAGTTCTGGGCTCTCGGGCGGCCCGAGGAGAAACCGGGAAGCTGAGCAAACTCAACCAGTGAGAGAGGAAGAAAAGGAAACCACGTGTTCCTCTTTTGGGAGTTCACTTAAATATTCTTGGGAAGTGGTCCTGACCTCCCCTCCAGGGAGGGGTCAGGACCTGGCCTTCTGGGATTTGGAGTCCAGAGCACTAACTCTCAGGGTCAGGTGGCTAGGATAGATTCAAGGGGCTGGGGTCTAAGCTCCCAACTTAACACAGGGTCTGCCCAACATCAGTCCTCCTGTTACAGCTCTATGGCGTACGTTACAATCAGACATTTCAATACCGCCAGCATCACTCCTTTGCTTAGAGTTACTTTGGCTCTTTGGGCTCCTTCTGCCTCCATGTAAATTTTACTTTTTTCCCCCTAGTCTGCAAATTATTGGGATTTTGATGGGGATTTCATCAAAGCTGCTAAGATCACATTTATTATGTAGCCATTTTCACAATATTAATTCTGTTAATTTATGTCACTCTGCCATAATGTCTTTTCTATCTTCTTTCTACCATTCTTGTAGTTTTCATTAGAGAAATCTTTCTCCGCGTTGGTTAGGTTCCTGCCTACGTGTTTTATTCTCTCTGAGGCTATTTTGAATGGAGCTGTTATTTGGGTCTCAATGAGTTTGTTACTGGTATATTAGAAAGCCACTGGATTTTTGTATGTTAATTCTGTATCTTGTTAGCTTGCTTTTAAGGTCTAGAAGGCTTTTGGTGGTATCTTTAGGTCTCCTAAACTTAGCATCATACCGTCTGTAGGTAGGAGGTGGTTGAATTCTTCCTCCCTTGTTTCCACCCCTTTTAGTTCGTTCGCATGATGTATTGCAGTGACTATGGGCTCAAGTACTACACTGACGATTGGTGACGAGGTGCAGACATCCGTTTTCTTCCTTATTTTAAAGGACCTGATTTTCAAGGTAATACTTTCAGATTTTGCCCATTCTGAGTGATGTGGTCCGCAACTCTTCATGGAGAGCCTTCTTGTTCCCTATATTACTTTCATTGCTCTGCACAGGTTGAATCAGCCTTGCGTCCCTGGAATTTGATCCTTTTTAGTAAAAGGCGAAAGATTTATACGATCTGAAGAGAAACCAGAGTATGATCCTTTTTAAATAGTAAAAGAGGCTTCATAGAGATATCAGCAAAATACAATGTTTAACAATGTTGTGATCTTTCTAATGTGTTGTCGAATTTGGCTTGCTTTTTGTGAAGGATTTTTGCACCTATGTTTATCAAGTACCTTGGCCTAGAGTTTTCTCTATTGACACATTTTGGCATTAGTTTGGAGTTGGCTTCATAGACTTAGAAGCATCCACTCCATTTCTAGTTTATAGAAAGCTCGAGGCACACTGACCTTAGTTCTTCTTTAATAACACTGAAATTTCAACAGTGAATCTCCCCATCCAGGGATTTCCCTTGGTGAGAGACTTTAATTACTACTTTAACATCACAACTTGCTATTGATCCATTGAGGCCTTCTCCACTCTCCTGATCCAATTTTGGCATATCATAAACACTGAGAAACTTGCTTTTTTTTCTACCAGATTTTTCAAATTATTGGAGTATAAATTTTCAAAATAATTTCTAACTATTCTCTGGATTTCAGTGGTGTGTTGTAATACACACACACACACACACACACAACCTTCCAACATTTCAATTTGAAATATTTGTTCTTCACTGAAAACGGACTATGACAACATCCACTAACAAACTGAGCTAGAGCCCACTACATAGGTTTTGAATTTGTTCTTCAATTTGTCAGTCAGTACAGCCATCTGTACTGATGGAAACTGGACCAGGCCATGCTATCATTACTAAAGGCTCTTTATTAACTCAAGAACTATTTCAGTTATTATTATGCGGGTGCATGATGCGTGGGGGCGGGCACATGCATGCTGCAGTGCTTGCGTGGAGATCAGACGGCAAAATTTGGGAGACAGTTCTCATCTTTCACTGTGGGTTCTGGGGATCAAACTCAGGTTGCTAGGCTTGAGTGGCAAACGCTTGCATCCTCTAAGCCATCTTGCTGGAACTCATGAATGGAATCTTAAGGATTCCACTTCTTTATCATTGAGGACAGGTATGTCTGTTGTAAAATCAAGAAGGCTTAGTATTTTACAGCAGGACTAACCACCAGTACACGCAGAGGGATTTTTGATGTTCTATCTTGTTAAACAGAAACAGGACAAATAAAGTACCTTCTTGTTGATTCAACAGCGGTGTACAGGGTTCAGTTATATCCATCTGGAGAGGGGAGTTATTTGTTTATTATTGGTTTTCATTCTGCGACCATCATCTGTGTGAGCGCTTCATGGTTGAGTGCCCATCTCCACCAACTTCTGTGTCTCTGATGATATCATATTCCATTTGTTATGATTTTGGCATAAGAGGAACCCTGGTAGTGTCCCAAGGCAGGTGGGTCCAAATCCAATGGGTGATAGAATATGGCATGCAGGCAGGGGAAGGGAAGGGAGTGAGGAAAGGAAGGGAGAGGAGGGAAAAGAAGAGAAAGAGAAAGAGGGGGGAGGGAGAATAGAGAAAAAGCGGGAAAAGTCCTGCCTGACCCTTCAGAAGAGCAGCAAAAAGAAGAGACAGGCGGAGTGGGTGGAGCTTGTCTCTTAAAGGGACCTTTGCACCTGCATAGAGACTAGCACCCTGGGCTGGCCAGGGTCCTGCCTGGGTACATCCTGCTAGCTGACAGGGCAGGCCAGCATGATGCTTGAATCCTGACACTATTAGCATCACTGTCACATATGATCATGTGACATAGTTCTGCTCCATTGATGTAACCGTCTCCATCACTGTCAAAGACTGGAAATGCCACAAGGTTCTCTTTTTTCCTCTCTCTATCTTTTATTTTTCTAGCTATCATGGTGAACAAAATATCCCCAGAAGTCCATGGCACCATTATCAGCACCTACTTCCTAGATCATATCTTCAATTCAACTTCTGTTGGGTTTTGACAGTGTGACCTCATGACAACTGCCAGTTGCTTTGTGGCAGTTGGGCCATCACTGCCTTTACTGGATATGGAGAAAGTTTATTGGTGAATTCAGCCACCTTCTTCAGCCAGCTGATCATCCATGGAGACAGTGAGGGATGGAGGAGCTGAGAGTGAGGGCCGCTGGGCCAGCAGAAGGTACATGATGGTGGCCAGCTGCGCTGGTGATGGGGAAACACAGAATCAGGCTGCGTCACTGTCTTGTTCTGTCCTGCAGCCTGGCCCCCAACAGCAGCTTGGAGTCCCTGAGAATGCCAGTGCTATTCTTTGTTGTTGTTTGTGGTGGTGGGAATGGAATCCAGGGACCTGCGGGTGCCAGTCAAGCCCTCTTCAGCTGAGTCACCCCACTCTTGAAATGGGGACATGGAAGTTCATTGGCCTGGTGGAGAAACAGGGTCTCTCTTGGGATGAGGGTTTGATATTGCCATTGGGTCCTCGGCTGGGAAAAGGCTGCTTGTAATATTTCTTTTATATCACCACAGCTTCTTATCCTTTTTACAAACTGCCAGGATTGTTAAGATTGTGTTCTACTGTTAATATCTATTTTCTGAGCTTTAAAAATTATATTTTAAGCAATTTACTTCATATATGTATGTGTGCGTGGAACCACATGTGGAGGCTCTAGGGCAACGTAGAGGAAGGGGTTCTCTCCTTCTACCATGCGGGTCTTAGGGTTCAAACTCAGGTCATCAGGCTTGATGGCAAGTGCCCATATCCTCAGTGCTGGCCCAATACCTATTTTATATTGAAATTGCTCATCTACTCTTTCTGCCTGTTTTACTAGATTTCAGTATGAAGATGTTTCTCACTTTGTGACATTTTGTGAAGCATTTCCCTCTGTTAGTTGGACTGGCAAGGGAACTTTAGGAAGTGAAGCTTAGCTGTAAAATGATCTTGGAATGATGCCTTATAAAATGATGAACCTTTAACAGGATTTCTGAGTTTTCCTAATGTTCTTAGCTAGCAACATTTTTCTATCTCTCTCCAGGTCATGTTTAGCAGTATACACCTTCCCAGAGACCTCTTCTTTTCCTTTTAGACCCTCAGATGCATTACAATGCATTTACAATTACAATGATGCTCTTGCATTGCTCCACTGTGACTTTCATAGCAGATCCCCAATGATCCCTCAGCAGATCCCAATGATCCCTTAGCAGATCCCAGTGATCCCATAGCAGGTCTCAGTGGTTCCATAGCGGATCTCCAATGGTCCCTTGGCAGATCCCCAGTGATCCCTTAGCAGATCCCAATGATCCCTTAGCTGATCACAGTGATTACATAGCAGATCCCCAGTGATCCCTCAGCAGATCCCAATGATCCCTTAGCAGATCACAGTGATTCCATAGTAGATCCCCAATGGTCCCTCAGCAGATTACCCAATGATCCCTTACCAGATCACAGTGATTCCATAGCGGATCCCTAATGATCCCTCAGCAGATCGCCAATGATCCCTCAGCAGATCCGCAGTGATTCCATAGCAGATCCCAGTGGTTCCACAGTGGATCCCCAGTGTTCCCTTAGCAGATCACAGTGGTCCCATAGCAGATTTCCAGTGATCCCTCAGCAGATCCCAGTGATTCCATAGAGGGTTTCCGGTGATTCCATAGCAGATCCCCAATGCCCCCTTAGCAGATCCCCAATGATCCCTTTAGCGGATCCCAGTGGTTCCATCGCAGATCCCCTGTGATTCCATAGCAGATCCCAAATGATCCCCTAGCAGATCCCAGTTGTTCCATAGTGGGTCTACAATGATCCCTTAGCAGATCCCAGTGGTTCCATAGCAGATTCCCAATGGTCCCATCCATGGAAGTGACCCTCACCAAACATGATGAGATACTGGGTTCAGAGTGTGCAAGAAACCAAAGATCAAGGGGAATTTGGAGCTGTCGAAGGGGCGGAGGTCATCTGACTGAGAAAAGCTGGATTCAAGAAAGACGTTTTCTCCACATGTAGAATTGTGTGAACAGAGCCAAGAGATGGGCTGAAAGTCTTTATTGGGATCCTCAGGAACGTCAGGTTCCTTATATCTCCCTGGGGAGCTCAAGAAGATGGAGCCAGAAGGCATATGAGGCCAGCTGTGAAGGACTGGGGCTGGTTCTTAGGCACAAAGTACCTGGAAGACCCAGGCTAGCCTGGGGTGGCACAATTCAGTTCCAGAAGGTTGATGGAACCCTTGTCTAGACGGGCCCTTGGTCTGGTCGTGTGACTCATTTGATGCATACAAATGGTGGATTTGAACTCCAAATGCACATTTCTCTGGCACCAGCAGCTCTAGAAGGTTAGGAAGTCCCACGGAGCGTGGGCAAGAGAGGAAGCCGGCGAGCTGAGGCTCAGGCACTGCTTCCACACAGGGAAGAGCTTCCCTCAATCAGGAGATACAGGCATAAGGCTGGTTTTCTCTTGCTCTGCAATGGCGCCCTCTGGTGGTCAAGAGGGGCATTGGCTCAGCTTCCCAGGCTCTTTTAAACGGCGAGGGCGTCCAGTGAGGATAATAAAGACAGTGATACTAGAAATCACTACGTGGCGCTGAGAAGCTTCGTCGGCACGTGACCAGTATACTTTGCTAGGTTCTTAGAAGGCATTAACTCATTTAATTCCCCAGATTAGCCCAGCCTCAGAGGCGTGAACTCAGGCCCATGAAGTCATCATAGGCGAGACGCCCAGGTCTTTCAAAAGAAATTATAACCTCCAGAGCGGGGAGAATGCCGGAAATGAAGATTTTAAGCAATTCAGCCTGTTGTACTGGTGTCGTGTTTAGTTTTCTAATCATTCCCTAATGATGGTTCACTTAGGCCCTTGACACACATAGGTTTATGAATGCAAAGGCCATCTTTATTAACTGTGCTTCTCTGATTATTTACTAGGACAGGCTGGCATTTGGGGGGTAGAAAATTTTAGTCTGAACCCTAGATTTTACTGGGTCAGTCTGTCTGTCTGTCTATCTATCTATCTATCTATCATCTATCTATCATCTATCTATTATCTATCATGTATCTATCTATCTATTATCTACCTATCTATTATCCATCTACCATCTATCTATCTATTATCTACCTATCTATTATCTATCTACCATCTATCTATTATCTCTCATTTATCTATCTATTATCTATCATCTATCATCTCTCTATCTATCATCTATCTATTATCTATCTACCTATCTATTTATCTATCTGACATCTATCTATCTGTCCTCTATCTATCTATCTATCTATCTATCTATCTATCTATCTATCTATCTCTCGATCTGAGACAGAGTCTCCCTATATAACCCTGGCTTGCTTGGAACTCACTCTGTAGACCAGCCTGGCCTCAAACTCATAGAGATCTGCCTGCCTCTGCCTCCTGTGTGTGCCCCCACACCCAGCCTACACTTTATTGGAAGTCTTTACCGGGCAAGGATGAGGTCTTGCTGTAGCCATGTGGATGGAGTGCCTTCCCCCTTGGGCTTCACCTGCCTGTAAATCCTAGGCCCTTCCCCAAGGTCACGTGCAACTATGGTGGCATTGCATATAACAGGTGGTAGGCAGCTCAGGTGAGGTCTTGTGGCCCTCCTCACCCACCCATGAAGGTACAAACAGTTACCAAGCCCAGCTTGCAAAAGATAGTCCTTTTGCAAGAGGGTGCAGCTGAACTTCCCAAGAGGGTGGCTAATTGACTCAGCAGATTGTCACAACACCTCCCTCCCCACGTTTTACATGGGTGCTAAGGATCCAATCTTGGGGACTCATACTTAAGTGAACACTTTATCCACTGAAATATTTCCCTGGCCTTGGGTTTTGTTGTTGTTGTTTGTTTGTTTGTTTGATGGTGTCTTACCTTATATTCTGGGTTGACCTGAAACTTGTGCAGTCCAGGCACAAGTTTCAAATACACGATCCTCCTTCTTGGGGCTGCAGGCATCCAGGTAGGCAGACGTATGTGAATCCACAAGAGCCTGAATAAAAGGGTATCAAAGATGTATTAAGGAACACCCACGAATAACAAGGTAGAGAGTCATCGAGGTCCCTTCTGCCCGGGGGTGAGTGGAACCAGCAGTCTGATCTCC
This sequence comes from Microtus pennsylvanicus, assembly GCF_037038515.1. Taxonomy (NCBI): domain Eukaryota; kingdom Metazoa; phylum Chordata; class Mammalia; order Rodentia; family Cricetidae; genus Microtus; species Microtus pennsylvanicus. Next base: position 24,265,800 of record NC_134581.1, on the reverse strand, counting down.
ACTCGAGAGATCTATCACTCAAGAGAGTGAGCACCTGCCTGCCCCCCCTTCTTTTAAAGAAGTTACCTCAGCAAACAAGCTCTGCCTCCAGCAGGCGACTTAACCCAAGGTCACGGGCAGGGCGAATACACACCATACCAACACACCTCTGAATCTACTTTGCAAGGAGAGATGGCAGGGGCTGAGCCCCAGGATCCAGACAAGAGAGGGCAACAAAAGGCTGCTTTGGGGCCTAGGGAGCTTATATTGATTTCATCCTGGGGTCCTGGCTGGCGTTTAGAATATCTGTGCATCGGTCATAATTCTGAGAACATACACAAAATTGAAACCTAAACCAATAGCTTCGTAGACTTAAGAGACATCCTCATTATCCATCCAGTTAAAGTTTGACAGCTAAGCTGAGACACAGGGAGGTTGGACCACCTGGCTCAGGTTACCAGCTAGCAGCACAGACAAGCTAGACCTAGGTGCACAGGCCACCACACCATAAGCTCCTAGCATTGGCAACACCGGAGACTCAGCAATGCCAGCCACAGAGGGAACCAAAAGTCTGGGCTGAGTGGAGACAGGAATTGCTCTATTAAATGATAGTCACAGGGCCCTGCATCTCTACAGCAAAGGAGCAGAGCCAAGCGTGTCGTGGGCAAAGGTCAACTGGGAGGCCATCTTAGGGCCCACAAGTATTCAGCAAAGTTCAGGGTGGTTATGAGGGTGGGTTTTCTTTAGGGAAACTGAGGCAGGAGTTAACTTGAGGGGCGGGGCTGTGGGATAGAGGCAGGTGCAGAGGTCACTGTGAGATCGTGACCTTGGGAAAATTCTTGAAATTTGCAGCAACCTAGGGTTGCCACAGCTGGGGAGACTAGGGTCAAAGCAAGCACAGGTCCCATGGATTTGCTAATCTGTGCTTCTCAGAGGGCCCAGACACAGCCTCACCTGAAACCTGTTTAAAAAGCAAATTAAAGCTGATAAGTCTCATAACTTTAATCCTAACACCTCGGAGGCAGAGGCGGGTGGACCTCTTGTGAGCCCGAGGCCAGCCTGACCTACAAAGCAAGTTGCAGGCCAGTTACACAAAGAAACCCTGTGAAAGACAAAACAAAACGAGAAGCTGCAAAATCCCATCTGTATTCTAACCACGCCCACCCAGACGGGATGACGGACAGCTGCTAGGGCTCTTGGCTGTGGGTGGTTCTCTAGGCAGAAGACCGGAGTCCTGGGATGTGTCCAAGACCCCCTGGACCTCACCCGATATACTGTCTACTGGTCTTCTTGACCTGGGCAGTCTCACCGGGAAGGACAGTAAGAGAGACAGAACTGGAGGCGGTCGTGTCCAAGGCCATGGTGAGGGCTGCCCTGGGTGGAGGTCCGGTGCAGACACTCTGGAAAATGACTGTCACTGGAGCTATGATGAGTCACTCAGGGGGAAGTTGGGCTACTTTCAGCTCCCTTGAAAGAAAGCAAGGAAGTGTGACAGGCGTTGAAAGTGTTCCCTCAAGCATGGGTAAGATCGAAATGGGTGTGGGGAGATAGCCTGGGCTAGCTCGGTCTTCAGGGTGGCAGCGAACAGAGAGAGGCTTCAGGAGCAAAACTGGATGTATGTCTGGGCCCAGTCATTCCTGCCTGTCCCTAGCCTCAGTTTCTTTTTCTATAAAACACTGTCTCACCTAGTTCACAGGTGGTCATCAGTAAAGGAAGGTGGGTGCAGAAGGGGCTCCTGCCTGGCTTACAGGAAGTACGCTACAAAGCAAGCAAGTGCTCTCTGTGTGTGTATCCCATGGACTTGCTAATACACTGTTCTCAGAGGGCCAGACAAGAGGCACGTGATTACCTACAACAGGTTTTAAAAGCAAATTAAGGCCTCTAAATCCTAAACCTGTGTTCCAACTACCCTGAGGGGACAATGACAGTTACTAAGGCCTGAAGACCTGCAACTAATTCATAGGGTTATTAATAATTCATAATTATTAGGGTTGTTATGCTAGAATGGACGAACATTTAATTCTTAACACCGGGGTTTGGCCAAGACCTATAGCAGACCTTTGACAAGGCAGCGTCCAGAAAATCCCTTGCCTGAGCAAACTGGGGACTTTAAGTCATTCTCTTATTTCATCCTAAGAAGAAATTGTGGGGTGTGGCTTTTTAAAAGCATCTTCATTGGGAGGGGCTGAGGGGAGGACTTGGGGGAGGAACTAGACTGGGAAAGGGTCTGGTGGCCATCTTAGGACCCTCAAGTCCTCTACGGAGTTCAGGGTGGTTATAGGGATGGGTGTTCCTTGTGGAAACGGGGGTGGGGATTAACTCAAGGAGAGAGGCTGTGGAGTGAGGCGGAAGCAGAGGTCACTGTGAGATGGTGACCTCGGGAAACCTGAAATTTGCAGCGGTCTTGGGTCTGCTATAAGGTATGAGAGAAAGAAGGCACATTTGAACTGTGGTGGCTTGGGTTGTAAGGCATGGAGGCCAATATCTGTAATAATTACTGATTTATTTTATAAACATTAGGTATCACCATTGTGCCACTAGCTCCTTCTCTGGGCCTGCGGACATAAAAATGTAAGGAATATAGATAGACAAATGGAATATCGTTGTAGCTTGTGACCAGCCTCAAAGGGGATATAAGAGTTGCCTGTGGGGCTAGGAATCCAGGTCAGTGGTAGCATTCTTGCCTAGCATGCACAAGTCCTGGGTTCAATTCCCAGCACTAACACACACACACACACACACACACACACACACACACACACACACACACAGTGCTGTTTGCCACTGTGGGGAAGGGGTTAGTGAGTCATGTGGATCACACACTTGGTCATGTATGGGGAACTGGGAGAAAGGCAGTTTGACCCCATCCCCTCCTGCAGGATGTCGTGGGAGGGCCTGCAGGGACATCTCCACTCAGTTAACCATTTTGTCAGCGCTTCTTCAGGGTAGCTGGCTCCCTCGTTCCTTTCATTTCCCCTTCCTGGTCTCTGAGGCTGTGAAACTGCCAGAAGAACCCAGCATGGAGAGGAGCTAACTGGCTGCTGCTTCCTCTTCAAGCTGAGCGGTCCCCGCAACACAGGGAGAATCCGACAGCGCGTGATAGTGACGGAGGCGGGGGGGGGGGGGGGGGGGGCGCGGGGGGGGGCGCGCCTCGATGAGTGCGGGTGGAGGTGTCGTTTTGCATCTGATTCCAAGATGTCAGTCACCCCACCTGTAACCAAGGTCAAAAACCCTCCTTCTGGGGTCTTCGGCTCCAGATGTTGAGGGACCCTCATTAGTTAGATGCGGGAAGCGAAGATGAATTTGATTGGGTGAGCATTGTCGCCCAATCACAGCTGCTTTGCAGAGAAGAGCAATCCCTGCGCTGTTTATTGCCACAGGGTTGGAACTCTGACTTTTCACCCACGCTTGCCGAATTTGGTGGTTCGCAAACTGTGGGCAGCATTGAACTACCATGAAGGCCTTGTCAAACACAGCAGCTTCAGCTCAGCAGGCAGTCTGGGGCGGGACACCCGCTGCTGCTGGAGCCCTGGCTCCGGAGGACACGCCTAGAAGCCTTATCCAAGATCTTACCTCTGTTAGTCGGCCCAGGCATGGGTCTCAGAACCAAACAGAAATAGGATTTGCATGAGTGTGGCCAGCTGCACTCTGCACTGAAAGACTGTAGGTTCTTTGCTTACTGTGAACTCAGCCCCCTTTTTTATGCTTAAATGTTCACCTGAGCATAGTGATGAGTTATTAGGCGTGATGTTGGAGCCCCAGAAGCTACAGAGATGAAAATCCTGGGAACGAGTCTCTCACTTGCATAGAATGCTCTACCCTTTATTTAGATGCCCAAAGAATTCTCAGCCCGGATGGCAGATGGTGAGATTCCACTTTATCTGCAAGATCATTGTTGTTTTTTTTTTTTTTTAAGATAAGGTCTTACTATGTAGCCCTTGCTGGCCTGGAACTCACTGTATAGACCAGGCTGGTCTCTAAACTCACAGGTATTCTGCATATTTATGCCTCCTGAGTGCTGGGATTAAAGGTGTCCACCATCACAGCTGGCATTGCCTACAATTTAAGAAAAACCCAAGAGAAAAAAACAAAACAAAACAAAACCCTGGAAGCCTGTTCATCCTTTAACTGATGTAAAATCATCCTCTGATTAATGGTTGCACGCATCACCTATGGGAGGACACTTCTGAGTTCATGGTGTGGCTAGGCAGCCTCTTGCAGCGGTTGGCAGCCAAGTCTTCTCCAGCGCAGCGCTTCTCAACCTTCCTAATGCTGCGGCCCTTTCATCCAGTTCCTCATTTGTGGTGACCCCAACCATAACATTATTTTCATGGCTACATCATAACTGTAACTTTGATACTGTTATGAATCATACTGTAAATACCTGTGTTTTCTGATGGTCTTAGGGGACCCCTGTGAAAGGGCTGCTCAACCCCCAAAGGGGTCATGACCCACAGATTGAGTGGATGAGGTGGAACTTGGTCCAGAGGCAGCGAATCTGGGCTGAACTTCTTCTAGGGCAACGCTGCTCAAGTGACTGTGCACACGGAATCACTGAGATCTTGTTCAAAATGAAGATTCTGACTCAGGGCCTAGTGACAGGGCCTGGGTCTGCAGATCAGAGTTGTAGGGCAATGACAAGGTTGATGTCTGTGACATCCGAGGCCTCGACACTCCACCCCTTCGAAGGAAACCGAAGCGGTTTCTTCAAACAGTCCTTCTGGAGATGGAAGGTGGGACACCATAAAGTATCTGTATGAGGACCTGAGTTCCAGCCCCGGTGCAAAAGCTGGGCAAGCAGCATACATCCGTCCTCACAGCACTGGTGAGGCAGAGTCTGACCCCTGGAGCTTACTGGCCAGCCCAGCCTCGCCAGCTGACACACTGCAGGTTCAGTGAGAGACGACGTTTTAAAAAAGTGGAGAGCAAATGAGGACGCCTAACATTGACCTCTTGCCTTCAAAAGTGAATGCGTGTGTGTGTGTGTGTGTGTGTGTGTGTGTGTGTGTGTGTGTGTGTGGCGGGGGCGGGGCTCATGCTTTTATAGATTAGACAGACCTAGGAGAGACGTCTTCACTCTTCAACAGCGATGGAATTAGTGGGCCTCGTATGTGACTGGTCTTCACTAGTCTGTGATTTTGATGTTCTCTGTGACGTCTGTGGGGCTCAGAACTCAGTGTCTAATGGGAAGAGCAGGAACATTTGGGTGCTCTTCTCTTGCAGCTAACGACCATCTACGCATCTACGTTGCTCATGTGTAAAGACACAGCCCACCTTGGCACCCCTGTAAAATAAGGGGGAGCTATTGGGTGGAGGATGGGTTAGACAAAGTGGAGACACAAAGTTCATAAACTTCCCCCAACTTCTCTGCCAGCTGTGCTGAGAATGAACTGTGGGAAGACAAGAACAAGACATAAACAAAGGCACCATCGGCTCAAACGTCAGCACTGGAGGTAGCTGGAAAGGGTAGCTTCTGGACGTATTTTGCAGAGGGAATCAACAGTCTTTGCTTACAAGACAGGTTCGGCTGGATGAAGGGCAAGTTCAAGACTTTGGGGTTGAGAATTGGAAGCAAGGAGCTGGGTGAAATAGTCATGGTGGGGGGTCACAAATCCCATTGGAATATAAGAACAGTTTCCCACAAAAGACAGAGGGGCAGATGGTGTGCAGCAGAGGAAGTGGGCTCCTGCAGGAGATGTCACCACGGCCACCAGTGGGCTCTGGAAAAGGTGAGCGTTTGGATAAAGTACTGATAAATCACAAAACTAGAGATATTTGAGCAAGAAGGACAGCATTTCTCTTTGTTTCTTTATTAATAAGTAGAGATACACAAAGACTTGATAAAAAGTTACATAAAAGGCTCAAGCATCATCAAGATGTCCAGGGATCACTCTCGCTTCACGACAATGGCCACCTGCTAATACTGTCACTCAAAGGGCTCAGTTTCAAGTATCTGGCATTCTAGGTAAACCCCAGCCAATGTGGAGTCTCCAACCAGGCGGGCTGCTAAAGGCAGGGACCCCTCTGTGGCTCTGGACTTAGGGTAGCAGGGTCTGAGGGGCTCTGGGGTTAGAGTTGACATGGGTTAGTGGGTCACATCTCCTGGCAGGCAAGACAGGTACACTAATTCCATCAGGTACTCTCCTCAGCAAGAGCCATGGGGTGGCTGGAAACTCCTAAGGCAAACATCCTGATGTCCCCTGTGTGGCAAAGTGCTTGGGAAGGAAGTAGCCATGGCATAGCCCCATTCTGGGGGAGAAGGAATGACCAGGGGGAGAAGAGCCCATAAGGAGATGTCAGAGTAATGGGAGAAAATGGGAGCACACAAAAGAGGCGCAGGGGTGAGGGGATTCCTGAGAGGGTGAACTTCAGGGGATGTGATAGGAACAGGTTTCTGAAAAACTAGAGGGAACCTCAGAATGAGAACTCGGCTGTAGATTCAAAGGTCACACGGTGTCATGGCCAACCAGGTTTCCAGGCTTCCTGTTGGCTGGTGATAGAGGTGCACTGAGCATGCTTGACTTGGGCTCTCTGGAGACTCTGCTGAAGGGCTCCTTTCTAATTCTGGAGTGTTACCTACCTATCTCACTTACGGCAAACATGGGATTCTGGGAAATGAACGTTTACCATCGGCCCTGAGTCAGAGACTGCAGAAGGCCAGATGTTAGCTTAGCATGTGGGCAGTTGAGGATGGATGTCCCGGATGCACTGCCTCTTCTGAGAAGGGCAGGAGTACTGGGAGCCTCCTTCTAGTCACCTGTGTGACTCAGGGCAACTGCTCTGCTTCCAGTGATAGTCCCTATTCAGCACGGTGGAGGTGTGGCTCCAGATGCAGGGGTGCTGTGGGCAGGAGATGGGCTCTCTGGTAGTGGCTGCTGCCCCGAGTGCAGGGCCTTTCATCTCTGTATTCCATGGGGAGCAGCCTGCACCTCTCCGGGCAGCAACTGCAGTGGGTGCGACTCCGGGAGCCTGAGGCCAGAGAAAGCCCGGTCCTCTTAGTGTTGAAAAATTCCTAAGTATTACAGGATCTGGGAAATGGTGAGATACCTCAACTGGAATGTTCTTTGGTTTCCTTTTTAGGAACAGAAAAATGTGGGGCAGAGGGTGGCACTTTGACAGGTTAGAAGTTGGATCTTTAGCTAGCAATCACTTCCTTCTGTAGCAGAACTGTCCCTTGGCTGGGGCCTTCGGTGACGATGGTCCTGCGTGTCAACAAGTTAGGACTTTCTGGGTTGAAAAGAACCGTGAGGCTGGACATCCGCTTGGTGCTCACTTGCCTTGGATTTCTTTCCATGAGTTTCTTTCTCCAGAGTGGCCCAGGCACCTGGTGGGGACCTTCCATGTTGCTTACTGGCTGCACTGCCTTCTCTTGTGACCCTCCCACAGAGTGCATCTTGTCCCTCCTGTCCCCCTAACCCAGATGCCACCTGGAAAAACTCAATCTTTACCCCACCAACAGAAGCAGAGAGGGAAGGATGCACCCTGGTGGGGGAGCAGTGTCCCACTGAAGCAGTGTAGGGACTGTGTTACCAGCTCAACTTTCCCTTCCCCTCTGATCTAAGACAGGAGATGGAAGATCTAAGGCAGTGGAAGTATGCGCCAAGAGGCAGCTGCACTGCTGATGCCAGAAGGGGTGTGCTCATTGGCTGGGCTTAGAAAGGTGGTGGTCAGCTGATGCCAGAGGGGTGTGCTCATTGGCTGGGCTTAGAAAGGTGGTGGTCAGCTGATGCCAGAGGGGTGTGCTCATTGGCTGGGCTTAGAAAGGTGGTGGTCAGCTGATGCCAGAAGGGGTGTGCTCATTGGCTGGGCTTAGAAAGGTGGTAGTCAGCTGATGTCAGAGGGGTGTGCTCATTGGCTGGGCTTAGAAAGGTGGTGGTCAGCTGACTCGGATAGAGATGGCTTCAGGTCCTGATGCTTCATGGGTAATAGTGATGAGTGCTTTCAGCTAAGAGCGATCACAGAACAACAGCTTTCCGGATGGTGTCACAGTCACCTCCTTGGACATGCCCCTGTGTTTGTGTCAGGGGCACAGCAACACACAGGAGTGAGCAAGCAGGAAGAGACACATCTGAGAAGCTCAGGGCCCTGTCCACATCTGAACACAGCATTTACCCATTGCCCGAAAAGCAAACGGATCTCACCCACTTTCAGGATAAGGAAATGGTCATCTCTAGGGGTGAGATGGTCCCGGTTAGCTCTCACTTCAATGGCTGTGGGGGTGGGGCGGATAGCAGGGAGGGGATTTTTCTAATCTCTGCATTTTCAACTACACTGGCATCCTCCAGATAAATTCATTGCCCTCTCTCCGGTCTCTGGGGTCTGCTTCCTGGGTTTGACTCCACCCCAGGCTTCTGCCAAGGCCTCTGCTAACATCTGCCATCTCAGTCATTCATTCTGGATGGAGTTTGGCACTGCTAGGAACTCTCAGAAAGACAAGAGCGCTGTTCCAGACACTATCCGTGAGGTCCGCTGAAGACCTGGGGCTTCGCCAGGCAGTGGGCACAGACCTCTTTAATAAAATAATCATTACTCAAATAATTTAAAAATCTACAAAAGACATCAGAGCTCAGACACTGGGGACGGGGTTGGGGAGGAAGCTTGTTCATGGCTTGTCTAGTATATTGGGTGTGGATAAACACTTCCACAGCAAATCAGCCCTATGTACTTAAAAGAAACAGCACATCCACCAAGAGACTGGGTACTGGGCTCGATCAACACACGGAGGGCTTGGAAGCTGTTGCTTGTCTCCTGGGAGAGGTGGCAAAGCCAGACCCTGTCTGCTCCTTCCCATCCTGCCAGGCCCCCTTCCTGTGCCCAGTCCGGAGCCAAGGGCTGTGGTAAGAAATGGTTCTCAGTGCAGTTAGGCAGTGGGCTGGCCCCGAGGGCTAGCAGTTCATGGTTGCTATGCCCAGGGTTTCAGGCTGTCACAAGATCACACACTGAAGTTTGTGAGTGCCAGTGGCCCGGTCTCCTCGCCATTTCGTTTTCTTTTTCTTCTTCTGACTTTTCTCTGGAATCTGTTGCCTGATGAACAATGGAGGGCAGAAAGACAAAGTCAGTTCAAGCTTTTTCTCCTCCTCTGTCCCCTCTCTGTGACTCCTGGGATGGAGGGAGAGCTTGAGGGTGCTGCTGTCCTGGCCATCCAAGGAGACCAGGCTATGAAGCATCTTAATCTAAGAAGACTGGAGAGGAAGGGAAGGGAAACCAGAGTCACCTGACTGGAAATCAGTGACATCAGGTGGTGACTAATTTATTCAGACTGTAAGCGCCACCAAGCTTCACAATGGAATTGACTTCTGTTTTTGAATTTTCCATATTTTAGATAACTGGTCAACTGAGTGCAAAAGCCTGTTCCACAGTTTCCCTTAGCCGTTCCCAGGTCAACTGAGTGCAAAAGCCTGTCACACGGTTTCCCTCAGCCGTTCCCAGGTCCAAAGGCTACCTTTGGTGCCACCAGCCCAGAGCAGTACACGGCAGTGTGGGGGGCACATCACTTCCGGCACTAACACGGGGATCAGGCAGTGCAGCAGAGTGTGGGGCTAGAAGTGGGGGTGTACACATGGCGGGGACCAAGAGGTGGTAAACATGGGGCACCATGAGAAGGTTAGATCCGAGTCACCCACATAAGGTACTGCAGATGGGTTTAAGGGTTGGGAATGTAAAATGGTTAGAAGACGACGGACTAGATGGTGGCAGGGAACACAGCCGGGAGGCAACTTTGGTTATCCAACATGAAGTGAGAAAGGTTTTAAAGGAACGTTCAGGAGTCTGTTCTCGGGGCTGCTGGCACTTGAAGACCCACAGGCTGTGAATCTGGGAACACACACACACATACACACACACACACGTGCCTCTGGAATTCGAGCCCAGGAGCCATAATTGTCTGTTTCAGGGGGCAGAAAGAGGGGCCTGATCTTTGCTGTGTCGGATATGTTGAAAGCTCAGGGTTCTGAGAGTATCAGGATACCTGATCTCCACGACATGCCTGCAGCCTCCACACCCCCGTCCCATTATATCTGGGGGCAGCGTAGAGATGGAGGTAGCACAGGGGGGAAGTGCAAAGAGGTACAAAAAATGGCAAATCAGGCTTGGCACTGCCCAGGCTCCTGGCCCAGCACAGGAGCTGTGTTCTTCTTGTATTATTGAGATATGGCTTGCCCCTTCCACCCCAGAGGTCGTTGCCAGGGAGGGGCACAGCTGTCAGGGAGGGAACAAGGCTTACCTAATTACTCTAACGAGGTCATGGAAGGCTTTGTCCACGTTGAGAGGCGGGTCCTTGGCACTGGTTTCTATATATGGGATCTGGAAGGCAAAGCTCAGCTTGGTCAACCTGGCACCATGACCCACAAAGTCCTTTTCCACCTTTAAAATGGACACTCTAGAGGTTCTAAGGATCAGATAGAACCCCCACAAGGTTCTAGGGCTTCTTGCCTTGTAAGGCTGGAGAGTGTCACTAATGGCTTCTCTAGCCCCCTCCTGTTCTCCAGGCAGAGATAATAGTTCCCTGAAATAGAACCCAGTTAGTCTTTTTATACTCAGGAGCAAACTGTTTCGCTTCCCACACCAAGGCATACTGTGCCTTCTTCGGTCCTCTTCTGGGCATGACCTCTGACCTTTGCCCTGAGCTCCTCCAGAGTGAAGTTCAGTGGGAAGGCTGAGAAGTCTGCTGGACTTCTGAACCCGGATTACCCTGGTCCCTTACCCCCAGCTCTCCAGCCTAGGCTGATGGGAGCAGCCCACGGGAGCTGTGGCTGCCGCCTCATAGGCCACTTCCATACCATGCCTTGGACAGGCTGAGTGGAACAGACTCTGGGAGGTAAGGTATGCCAGAGAGTCAGGAAGGGCTCATCCCTCCACACGTCCCTGGCCTCCTGGAAGGTGGGGGAGGAGTAAACTGGCTGAGGTTAGGCCAAAGGGCTTTGCTATTTTTCATAACATTTATTTTTTCCTGATCACAAAATTAGTGCCTTTTATTCTAACACACTTTATTTTATTTATTTATTATGTATACAATATTCTGTCTGTGTGTATGTCTGCAGGCCAGAAGAGGGCACCAGGCCCCATTACAGATGGTTGTGAGCCACCATGTGGTTGCTGGGATTTGAACTCAGGACCTTTGGAAGAGCAGGCAATGCTCGTAACCTCTGAGCTATCTCTCCAGCCCCTATTCTAACACACTTAAAGAAGCTAAGCACGGGAAATAAGTGCACGGGGAGACTGGCAGCTGTTGGAGCAGCTGTCGGGAAGCTTTGCCCAGGACACACAGGGGTCAGCATCCATATGTGTGAAGTCTAGCGTCCACACATCGCAGTGGCTTCAGCACAGGCCTCAGTGTAGTGCAGGAACACACAGAGGGCCCAGCTCAGGCCTTTATCATTTTTATTTGAGCCTCTGATAACCCTGAAAGGACAATACCCTCCACAGTAGGATGGTTATTTGGCTTCCCAGGTTTCCCTGTTCTTGCCTTTGCTGAGTTAACTCTCAGAGGTGAGTGCCATCCGGCAGTGTGGAGACAGAGCTCAGAATGGCATGCCTGCAAGAACTCCACGTTGCCAGGCCAGCAGAGTCAGTGTGAGCCTTCTGCTTCTCCACTTGGGCAGCTGTGTGCTACGTCAGCTTTGGGGCGTCTTGCGAACTGGATGCCGTGTCTACCCATGTTAAGCATCCCTGATAAGAACCAGGTAGAACCTGACTTATGGATCAGGATGTTGTGCAGCCCTAGACACATGTAGAAGGGAGGCAGGAAACTACCTACAGTCAGAGCCCCTGGGCATCCTACACTTTCGGGAGCTCAGCAATCCTCAGCATCTAGGGGCCTCAGAACACATGGACCCACCTTTCTTTCTCTCACCCAATATACAGTCTATGAGCAAATGCTGCTGGTTCTTAGAAGCACAGCCAAACCTTGCCACCCTCACATACTGCTAGGCCTCCTGTGATACTGGGGCAGCCCCTGCATGATTCTCCGCTCTTCTCCCTTCCCAGTGGACAATTCTCAACACGTCACAGGAGAGAAGCTGCTCGGCCACACGTCACACCTCTCTCTAAACCATCCAGTGGCTTTCCTCCTCAGCCTCTGTAAGAGCCACAGCTCCTTATAGCTCTCTGACTCCTCGCCCGCCTCCACCTGCTTAGCCACGGCAGCTTGTTTGCTAGCTCGCAAACGCCAACTTCAGGGCTTTTGCACAGATCATTTCTGTTGTTAGGATGTTCCTGGATATCTGTCTGGCCATCCCTTTGCCTCCTTAAGTCCTTGATGAATTGGACCCACCCTACCCCATTTAAAAGGTACCTCCTCTGCCCTGTCCTGACCTCCCTCTCCTGGTGTGCCTGTTTCCACAGGATGTGTCAACCTCAAACTAATTTACTTTGCCTACTGCCTGTCTCCACCAAAAGCAGGGAACTCTTGTTCCCCAGGACCTAGGATGATGGAATTAATAAAGGAATAAATACAGAAGACAGACAGGCAAAACTAGCTCCCAGCATGCCTTTCTCTATGTGGAGAGTAGGCCAATGGACAGAGATGGGGCTGCCTTGCATCAGACTTTCCAGCCAGCAGACAGGACCCAGTGCACTGTGCCAATATGGGGATGGGGAACAGAGACTGACCCAGCACCGTCCAGAGGGCAAGCACACTGCACTGAACTCAGAAAGCTAACATACTTGTGACAGGCTATAGCTGGAGCCATCTCAGTTTTAATGTTTATCAAGTGGGGATAATGATGTCCGTGGCTATAAGGGTAGAGGATCTGATAACCGTGCTCCCCCAGTACAGTGCTGGGCACGGACTCAGTGAACAGAGCAGATCGCTGTGACTCAGCATCACCAGGTTTCTCATGCATGAACCGGAAGAGCTCGATTGTGAGCCAGCTGGAAGAGCTACCACCTCTGCACAGCCTAATGTTGGCTATGTGCTGCCCCAGGCAGAGCAGCCCTCCACGGAACCCCAAAGCTTCCAGGCCACTCTGAAGGAAGCTGTCCCCCTCCCCACCTCCCCAGAGCCTCTTATGGCTGTAGAAGGTGCTTTCTCACTGGCCTGCTGCTCATTTCAAATAATATCCTGCCGCATTGCACCCTGTGGCCTCTCTGCCTCTGTTTCTCAGGAGAAGGGAGGTCTTACTCCCATTTCCAAAGACCAGCACTGCAGGAGGGATGACATATGGGCTGTCACACATAGTCCTGAGGTCCCCAGAGCACGTGCCTACATATGTGCACGTGCGCATGGCACACACACACACACACACAAGCACGCATACACGCTCATGCGCGCACATGCACACACACCTACATTGTGTTTGGTCGCCATTTCTTTTCCTTGCTCCCTGGTGATTTTCCTCAGGTGCATTAAATCCACCTTGTTGGCCACGAGGATCATTGGGAACGACTCCCTGGGAAGCAGAACAACAGCCACGTGAGATGCATCCTCCTCTTTTCCAGAGGAGATAAGGGCTTGGAAAGGGGGAGCCTGGGGTGTGTTGCAAGGCTAGTGTTGAGGCTGGCCTGAGGCAGCTGGTGAGGAGCCTGGCTTCCCAGAGATACCCCTCAGCTCTCCAATACTCTAATATGCAAACCATGCAAGGCTACTGCAGTTCTCAGCTCATGGAGAGCACCAGGGACGGGGCTGGCATTGCACACTTGGCAGCCGCAAAATAAGGATGGCCCCAGGAAGAGGAAGTGCCGGGCGGTGAGGCATGTCCGTCAGCAGCTGACATGAGAAGTGCCGGACGGTGAGGCATGTCCGTCAGCAGCTGACATGAGAACCACACAAAACTTCAGCCCCATGGCACTTTGGGCAATATTAGATATTTTCATAAGAAAAATACCCTGTAATTTGTAAAAAAAAAAATGCTACTTTTTATTTCTTTGATTAACAAGTAAATTAAGATTTCCCCACCCCCGGACCACTCAGGGGTCTCCTTTGAGGTTCGTATTTTCATGGGCTGAATGCACATCAATCACCTGCAGCCTGCTCTGCAAGCATGCGCCCCTCTGCTAGGTAAAGCTACAAGCCCTTCCCTGTGGGATGGCTATTGACTAGATTTCTCCATCTCTACTGGGATTTAATCAAACCCTGCTGTTTTCCGGCATTTATTTTTTTCTTTCTGCATTGCTTCTTTGACTGGCAGTGTTAGAGGGGCTTAGAACAGACACTTGGTGATTTAATTATGTTATAGGGTGTGAAGGGGAAAAAAGCCTTTAATGTGCGACTTGTAAATCTCGTAGTCAAATGCAATTTAACCAATTTCAGTGTGTTCTGGAGGGGAAATTCACTTTTTTTTTTTTGCATATAATGCAATTTGGTTAAATTGGAGTTGGAAAGCAAAGACATTACCAACGACTCCTTGATTGAGGGATAGTTTTTGAAAACAGGAGGGACATGAGTGTTGGAGTCTTGGGAGCAGCTTAGGAACCAAGAAAGGGTCAGGGAAGACCTTAGAGGAAGTAATGGAAGATCTGTGTTGGGGAGGGGGGACAGAGAAAAGGGAGGAGGGAAGAGGGGGAGAGGTAGAGAGGAGGACAGGGAGGGAGAGGGAGGATGGTGCTCTCCTGAGACAGGAACAGGAGTAGAGCGGTCTTGTCTGCTGCTCTCACCGGTCCTTGACACGCAGAATAAGCTGGTGGAAGCGGTCCACATGCTCGAAGCTGGCCTTGTCAGTGACCGAGTACACGATGAGGAAGCCATCCCCAGTGCGCATGTACTGTTCCCGCATGGCACTGAACTCCTCCTGCCCTGCTGTGTCTAGAACTGGAGAGGAATTAGGTCACTCAGGGGCTGCCCTTGATCCCTTGGAGCCACTATAGACTGTAGAGCCCCAGGCTACAGCTGCCACTACCCGCTGTAGCTCAGTCCCAGCTGTCCTCAGAGGAGAACTTCCAGCCACCTCAGAGGCTGCTTCTGTGTAAGGCTCTGTCTGACTCATTTCAGCCTCTGTGCTCCCTGGACCACGATGCTATGGCCTCATGAAGTCAGAGATGACAAGCCTCATGAAGTCAGAGACAGCTTTCACAGGTCCCTCTGGGGAACCCCAGAGCTAGGCATGGATTCCTGATTTAGCCCTTAAAAACTGAGGTTCTCTGGGGTGCACCTGATCCTCAGCACCTCCATTTCCTCCTTCACGTATACAGAAAAAGGGCCTTCACCTTGAAGCTTCAGGTGTGGAGAGTGCTCCAAAGAAACCAGCCCAGTGAGGAGGGCCTAAGCCCTGTGTGGACAGGGATTGTCTCCAGTAGTCAAGGTCCATCCTAGGATGGAAATGGCAGGAAGGGGCATCCGGGGCAGGAACTGGGTGGTAGCTGGGGGGCCACAATAGCCCCCGCCACCCTCACACTCCTACTGCAGGAACCCCAGTTGCTCACTCTTCCTTCCTGACACAAAGTACTCCTGTCTAGTTGAGAGCCAACCCCCAAAGTACCTGTATTGTATTGGAATAATTATAGGAGAGTGAGGTTAGGTAATTTTGTCTATTAATTTTAGAACTATCTGAACACCTACTATACGCCAGGCAGGCTGTAGGATCTTTGGTTACAGGTAAATGGGGTCAAAATCCAGTAGGGACGCAGATAAACAACTGAATGGCTGGCATGACTTTACCAGAGGTAAATACATGGTAGAGGGTCAATCTAGTCAGGGGAAGGGTGGCTACAGCCTTTGTTGTTTTTCTGAATAGGTCAAGAAGCTATCGCCCTCTCCCAGGAGGTTACCTTTGAGTAATGACTAAATGCAGGAGGGATCAGAGTCACATGACCCCAGAAGCAACATTCCAGCAGAGGGAATACCCAAAAAAACTCAGAGGTAGAGGTGTGGCCAACAGCTGGTGGGCTGGGGGTGGGTAAGGCCATGAGAGTCTGCTGCCCTATGCTCTCCCTCATCTCGAGCAGGACGGGGGCCTCGGTGGAGCATGTAGGCTAAGACAGGATCCAGAGGACATTGTAAGAAGGCTGGTCCAAGGCTAGGGCGTGGGGGACAAGCCACCAGTGGAAGCGGGGAACTAGTTAGGAGGCTTCCAGATCATCCAGGCAACATGAGATGGGCAGTGGCTGAACCACTGCTGGGGAGAAAAGGGACAAGATTTGAACACTTTCTAAGACACGGCTGTACTGAGCATGTGGCGGGACCCTAAGCTGAGCCACCGAGTGAAGAAGCCAGAGCTTGCGGGGCTCAGTTTCTCACACGAGCCTGGCAGATCCCATGCAACACCTCAAGTCAGATCCTGAGAAGAAAGAGGGGAAGGGTCCTCATGTAGAATCACTTGTGGACAGGAGGCAGGGAAAGCCACAGAATGAGGATCTGGGGACTGCCCCCTCAGGATTCCACTTCTAAGGTAGGCTGGATCTTCCAGTCCTGTCTTTCTTCCTAGGTAAAGCCTACTCTGGCTGCCTATCAAAAGTGATGATTGGTTTCTGTGCATGGGAAGAAATGAACGTGAGCAGAAGTCACAATACTCATATTGTAGTTAATATATGCCCTAAAAGTCTGTGAATATATTATAAAAAATAACCTAGGGAACATTCAAAAATCAAAGCTCAATATGAATCTGAAAATAAAACGCCCCTAAAGCCCAACATGGTGGCACACACCTTCAATTCCAGCACTTGGGCAGTGGATGTGGAAGGACTAGGAGTTCAAGGCCAGCCTGGGCTACAAGACATTCTATCTTCAAAACAACAAAAACACAAAAACCCCCTGGGAAGGAACTGCTCATATCTGACTTGCAGGAACATTCCCACATTTTCTAAAAGAACTCTTGGAGAACATAAATCATCACAGTGAAAACTAAATCCAGGAAAGAGAAGGATGGGCGGCATTATAAATGGTCTCCGCCAGGAAAACATCTGAATGAAGATAGCACTTACTGCTCAATTAGAAGACTCTGGAAGCCAGGCTTGGTGGTTGGATCTGCCTTCTCCACTACTAATGAGGTTAAGGGGGGAGGATGGGAAGTTTAAGGTGAACCCAGGCAACTTAGCAAGGCCCTGCTTTAAAATAAACAGGTAAAAGGGGTCCAGGATCTAGCTCAACAGCAGAGCACTTGCCTGGCCTGGCTGAGGGCCTAGGTTAGAGCTGCAGCAGCACAAATACAGAGCAAGAGAACACATGACAATTTAGAACTAACGTCTATAGGAACCATGTGTGAGAAGGGGGCCATGAACAGGGAATCAGCTACAGGCTGAGTATACCTAAGTAGCAAGTTCAACGTCTGAAGGGCTCTGAAATGCTTTATTTCCAAATATAAAAATCTCTAAAATCTAAAGAGGAGGAAAACACTAGTTTAAACTTTTAAAATTACTTTTTTTAAATTGTGTGTGTGTGTGTGTGTGTGTGTGTGTGTGTTGGTATGTTCCAGGAGTGCAGTGCCCAGAGGCCAGAAGTCGGAGCTGTTGCTGGCTGTTGTGAACTCCCCAGCGTGAATGCTGGGGGCTCAACCCAGCTTCTGTGCTGGAGCAGACAAGTTCTTAACCTCTGAGCCATCTTCCCAGCCTCAGTAATCCCAGTAGTAAAGTGATGTCCTTATTCTGGCAAAGGTTAACAGATATTTAACCCTGCCTGAAGTTTGCTTTCTCTGGGAAGAGGGTACAGACCCTGATTATATCCTGATGTTGATAGGAAAACACAAGTAGGCATGCTCTAATGTCTATACCATAACTCTGAAAAACAGAAATAAAACCTCGGACTTCCTAGTCAGTTCAAGAGAACAAAGCACATGGGGCGATGTGCAACAAGGCAAAAACAAAACAAAAAGAAACAAGACGGCAGAGATACGTCTATCAAAACTTCAATGACATTCTATACAGAGCTAGAAAAAATTCTAAAATTCACATAGGAGACAGTTCTCAAAAGTAGAATCATAAAGCGTATGTTATCATTAACAATGAGGGGAATGAAAATCAAGAGTTTACTGGGATCCTATCTTGCTCCAGTACGAAGGGCTATCATCAAGCAAAAGGCACCAAACACTGGCAAAGACCATATATGCTGCTGTCGGAATAGAAACGGGTGCTGCCACTATGGAAATCAGCATGGAAATTGTTGGAAAGACCAAGAATGGGAATACTACACAGCCGTATCACCCGAGTGCATACCTGAGCGGATCTAAACCGCTACTACAGTTCCACAGAGGCATAAAGAGGAACAGAATGCTGCGGTTTGCAGGAAAACATCCCAGTAAGTGAGACACGCCAGATGCAGAAAGATGAAAATCACATCGTGTCTCATATGTGGAATCTACATTAAAAAAAAAAAGTCAGGAGTGGTGTCACACTCGGCAGACAGAGGTAGGAAAACTGTGAGTTCAAGGCCATCCTGGTCTGTATGCTAGGGATATTCTATCATTCTGTGTGTGTGTGTGTGTGTGTGTGTGTAAATAAGACAATTTGAAAAGAGAAAAAAGGGGGTGGGGGACAAAAGACAATAACAGGAGTAATTATGCACATGTGTGAAGTCTCATAACAAGGCCCATTATTTTGTATAACATATACCAATAACATTTAAATAATTACAGAAAGCCATGAATGATCAAAACACACACAACCTGATACACTAGTAATTGCATGTAAAACTGAAGACGCAAATGACTGAAAGTTATTCTTGGCCTGAGGAGACATGCAGCTGGGAGGAGGTGATGCCGAGCTGGGCAGCCCCTGCTCTGACTCACACACCTGGAAACACCTGGGACAGACCCCAGCCCATGTCCTGCCACCCGGCCTTCCTAGGAAAGTGACTCTGCCTGCCTTCCCTATGATCAGGAAGGTAGGAGGCCTCTGGGGACAGCCTTACTCATTGTGGGGAGAGGAGATCTGCCAGTGTGTGCTGATGCCGGCAGAACCGGGAGGCAGAGAGAGGCTGGGGATGGAAACTCGTGGAGGCTGTTCTTAGGTCTAGTCCCACATGCCAGCATCACACGTCTCAGGTGGGTGGGCAGTCAGCATCGAGGGTGTCAGCCAGGGGCTCTGACGTCCCTGTCAAGACTGTTCCCTGTTCTCTTCCCTTCCTCCCATCATCCTCTCCCTCTCCACCCCCGCCCCACTCCTTTCTTCTTCCTCTTTATCCATCTTGATGTGGGTCTGGCCACCTGGATCCAGACTAGCTGTCCAGATTCCAAACGCACGCTGAAGCTGTGACTGCCAACTTAAAAGTCTGTTCTGCTCCTCGCTGGTTGTCCCAAAGCCTGTCACCTCCTCGCCAGATGTCCTGGCTGCCCTTTGGCTCGGTGGCAGACCTCTGAGGAGGCCTCCCTCATGGGAGGTCTCAGCCTCCGACTCCCATCTCTGAAATCTTCCTCCAGCTTGTACGTATTTGTGTTTGTCTTTGTGCCTCTTAACCTGGCTCAGCTCTATACTTCATGGTGGAGTGGCAAATACCAGGAACCAGGCACTGCTCCCTGGGTTCTTCCCCCAGATACAACTCCAAGGAGAGCCCCAAAAGGTGTGCAAAAGCATGGATGCATCCAGACTTTGGTGAAATGCCCTTTGAACTTTAAGGGCAAGCACTAAAAACTGACTTTTCAGCTTTCACTGATGGGGGAATCAAGGATTCCAGGACACAGAAGAAGAAAGTGACTTCTAGAGATGACATATCCACAAGGACCACAAGGACCCTATCTAGAGATTGTTGCCTTCCTGTACTCCCCACACCTCCCATGCGGAGGAAAGATGATCAATCCTATTTTTCAGGCAAGTTAAGTGGAGAAGCCTATATCTCCCCCTGGGTACAGGTTTGCATCAAACCATGTCATCCCACTGAACATACAGGGACAGGCTTGCTTCTTCCTGTTGGAACTGGGCTCACTCTCTGGGTCAGGTGTGTCACAGGGCAAGGCCAGGTGACTGGCAGCAAGACCAGCTGCATCAGCCACTCACTGTTCCCAGAAAAGGGGATTTTTTTTTTCATCTGCAAAGCACTGACGGGCTGTGAAAGCCAGGTCGCCTGGGACTGCCTCCAGGGAAGGAGCCTCCAGCTGGCTCCCTGGCCCTGGGGGAGGATTCCCTTTGGCAGCGACACCAGCTTCCTCCAAGGCTTAAGAACAAGAGCAAGTGATAGTCCACAGTTACTAGCCCCAGAGACACCTGTTCCTGACGCCATACTATTCCAGTCACAGTGCCTGGAGAGAGGGGACCGAGGGGGTAGGTGTGTGTGAGACCTAAGATCCCCTGGGTTGGTGTGCAAATCGTAGGTGTGAGTGCCCACTTGGGGAAGACGTTCCGTGACTGTGGAGTTCTTAGAGGAGCCAGGGACACTCATGCTCTGATGCTGCTCTCAGGGATGGGAATGCAATG
Source organism: Microtus pennsylvanicus (assembly GCF_037038515.1). Lineage (NCBI taxonomy): Eukaryota > Metazoa > Chordata > Mammalia > Rodentia > Cricetidae > Microtus > Microtus pennsylvanicus. The sequence goes on along the minus strand of NC_134581.1, from coordinate 24,245,547 downwards.
GTTTGAATATAAAATGTGTTGAAGGCTTGGCTCCCAGCTGGTGGCTCTATTTTGGGAGGCAGTGAAAACTTTCAGAGGTAGGGCCTAGGTGGAGAAAGCAGGCAACTGGGGACAGGCCTTTAAAGGGACTCTTGTCGCTGGTCTGTTTCTCTCTCTCTCTCTCTCTCTCTCTCTCTCTCTCTCTCTCTCTCTCTCTCTCTCTCTTCTGGCAAACAGCTTCCTGCTCTATATATTCCTGCTATCATGACGTTCTGCCTTACCTCGGGCCCAAACTGAGTGGAGCTAGCAGACTGCCAACCAAACCCTCCGCACTAGTGAGCGGCAATAAACCATTCTTCCTTTTAAACTGTCCTCTCGGGTGCTGTCCGTGATGAAAAGACTACCAGACACAGAGAAGAAATTGCGGAGGGGAGTAGAGGTCTCAGAGGTAGAGCCTCTGCTCAGAGGCTCAAAAGCAGAGCCAGAGCATCACGGGAACAGAACCTGGGAGCGGCCCTGGGAGCTGGGAAGAAAGGAGAGACACAATGCTGGCCCACAACCCTGGTTCCATCTCAAAGCCATGTTGGGAGGCCAGCCACTTACAGGTGAGGAGACTGAGGCACGCTGAGGCTGGAAAGCTTCAGGCTGGTGTGCTAATGAGCCACGGAGTAGCTGAACCCACCTCTGCGTTGAGATCTTTCTGTTCCTTACAACTATCTGCCTACGAGCAAGCCAGAAGCTAACAGCAGCAAGGCCAAAGCCTGATAACAGGCAGGTGATACAAAGGAAGGGTAAAGACACCCGAGGCTAGCCCTCATGGAAGGTTTGAGGCTGTACTTTCCATCCCCACTCCCAGCTGACTCCACCACAGTCTCCCAGACTCCACACCTGCCCCCAGGCAGATACGCAGACCTGGGAAGCGAAGATGCAGGGATGCCCTGGTGGGTCCCTTTAACAGGGTCCTGAGCATTAGGGATTCTAAACACACCGTCACCGGCTGGCTTCCTATTCCCCTGCAACCATTACTTCCTTTACTCTCCCCTCCACCCTCGTCTCGGAAACAAAGCCGACTCAGAATAAATTTCACAGTTCCCCCCAAACAGCTCACCTCGAGTCTGTGGGCCTGTCGTGCATTGCTGGTGGGATGTAATGTTAAACACATGACCCCTAGCAGTATACCTAGGAGAAGTGAAAGTTTTACGTTCACACAAAAGCAAGAGCTGAGTGTTCCCAGCAACGCCATCCATCCAAGAGCCAAGAACCAACGAAAGAACGAGTGAAGCCCATACACCAGAGCGTCAGCCACACACCAAAGAGAAGACTCTAAATGCCTGCTGCAGCTCACCAATCCTGCCAAGCACCGGAGCCATTCACAGAAGACTCATGCTGTAGGATCCATGCATAGGAGATGTGAGAACACAGAGAGTAGATGGGGGAGTTTGGGGTCTGGGGGACGGAAGATGAGGAGTGGCTGCTCATGCATGAGTGTCTGGGGGTGGGGAGGGGGAGAAGGAATGGTTCAGGAATCGATAGCTGTGATTCTAGTGATTATCAATTTGTGAATTGATTGGTGGTTTATGGACAAACAACTTTGACAGGTATTGTAAGTGTGGATTATATCTCTTCCCCTCTGTGTGTATGTGTTTGTTTATTTGGTTGATTTTTCTTTCTGTCTTACAGCGCTGGCTGCCCTGGAATTTACTCTGTAGATCAAGCTGGCCTCTACCTCACAAAGATCCATCTACCTCTGCCTTCCGAGTGCTGGGATTAGAGTTGTACACCACCATGCCCAGCTGTGAATTATATCTTAATGAAAAATATATGAGAAAAAAAATTAGCCTCCCTCCCTTTCTCTGAAACCCATGCTCTACCCCTCCTTCTCCTGATGGTGGATATACCTCTGTGTTTCTGAGTCCATTACTTCCTCTAGGCAACGCCTTGATTCTGCTCTTTCTATGAAAGGCAGCTCATATTTGACGAGTCTAAAATTAGTCTTTTGATTCCCAGTCCCACGCGACAATTTATTTTCTCTTCGCCCATCCCATGCCTGTTCTCCACCCACAAACCCTGTGGTTCCTTCTCAAACTACATCTGGAATCTACCCCCTTCTTGTTCCCCCCCACACAGCCCTAGGCCACAACCTCATTGTACCCAGTTTGATTCCTCCACACCTGAGCCAGAGCAATCCTGAAACCATCAGTCAGATCATACCACCTCCCTCCTCTGCTCAGAGCCATCAGTCCCATCCAGATACCTCAACTCACCTATGAGCCTCCTTATGATTAGCCATGCAGAGCACCTGCACCTACTGCAAGGCAAATGCATCTCTCCCTTCAGCTCCCTGTGTCCCACCTGCCCTAGCAGAGCTGCCAGGACCAGCAGGAACAATCTTTGCCAGGCCCCCAGCCTGGCTTCTAGTCAGCAAGGGAAGCCTGGTCAGCAGCCTCTGCTAATATACAGTCCTAAGAGCCAATCACCAGCAAGAAAAGATTTAGCCATGACCCCAGCACCCTGGACATCAAGGAGCTCCAGGCCACTGAAAGCATTTGTGCAGAAATGGCTCACACTGCCAAGAGAAAGGGTTGTGTACAGACCTGCAAGGCTGGATTCATCATCTGAGGCCAGGGGCCAGACTTGCTCCCACAGGGCAAGAGGGAAATTCCCCAAGTCACTGTCTTTGGGAAAGAGGACAAAGGGTAGGCAGGCCAGCACTGACTGCTGACCGTACTCCGTGCTTGGCTGGAGAGCATCTGATGTGCCCACTCTACTGCTGACCATGGGTGGTGAGCATAAATGACCGTGGGGCTGAAGCCCCAGCCCAGAAAAAGCTCTCAATAAACATTCCAGTTCCTTCCTGCCCTTCCCATGTCCTCCTCTCTTCCTGCTCTTCAGAAAGAGTGTGGATTCGAATGTTCAGGGAAAGCCAGGTCCAGGCCCCCCAGAGAAGACAAGAGCACTTGTGTCTAGTTTTGAGCTGAAGCCAGGATGGAAATGTCCTGGTTTCTGAGGGTGCCAGAGGACAGACGGCCAGGCTTTCGCTCCTCACCAAGACAGCCCTTGCTGAGAAGGCAGCAAGGAACAGCAGCAAGGTTGGGAGCCTGGGTCTGAGAGCTCCTGGGCAGAAAGGGGTCTGGAGAACAGCTCTTTGCTGTTTTGTGGCAATGGATGTTCCAGAAGCTGGCATGGAAGAGAGTGAACGTAGAGGCATGTAAGGAGGGGAGGCCCAGGAACAGCTGCTTCTTTGTAAGTGGACAGAAGTGTATGTCCACAGCTATTCTGAACACTTAAAACTTGTACCAAAGTAGAAGTCAATATGACAGGGTGGAGAACATGCTTAGTGGGGTCAGGAGGCTGAGGCCTGGCTCCGCCATTAGCCAGGTATGGTCCAAGCAAGTCATTTCTCTACCTGCACTGAGTGTAACCCAGGGGGCTGGCATGACGAGCTCAGCCGCCTCCAGGCTCTAACCCAGCAGAACCAACAGGACACAGCATTGCTAAGACAAGGAACTGAACAGAAGGACCCAAAGAGAATTACAGATCCCTCATAGCTGCCCTTTCCGAAACAGCCAAAGGAGGGGAAGGCCCAGATGTATTGTCGGAGGGAATGACACCAGAAAGTGGCACACGACGCAGTGAGGCATTATTCGGCCTTAAAAAGGAAGGAAGGCCATTGCTAAGAAAAAGAAGTCAGCTATGAAAGGACAAGGATGCGATCCCACCGATCCTTAGCTTGTGTATGAGGCATGCAGGGTTGCCACATTCGGAGACAGAAAGTAGAATGGTGACTGTCACAGATTGGGTGAAGCAGAAAGTCAGTGTGTATAACAAATAGGTAAAGAGTATCGTGGGGGCGGGGTGGAAAAGTTCTGGAAACGGAGGGTGAGGATGACTCAGGGCAAGGGTAACGGACTGAATGCCACACGCTGTACATTTCAGTGTAGTTCCAATAGGAGATCTTATTATATATGTTATATATAATATGTATATTATATATAGCATTTATATAAATATGTATTTGTCAAAAGAAAACCAACTCGAGGGAGGGAGGACTTAGTCAGAGATGTTTAGTTCACCGGCCTTGATTCTGTTGGTCATGGGCCTGTGCCGAGACCAAATATCATGACGGCAGGGATATGTGAGGACAAAGCTGTTTGTCTCAGGGTGGACAGGAAGCAAAGGCAAGGGAGGGACTGGAGACACACCTCCTGTGACCTGCTTCCGCCAAGTAGCTCTCACCTCCAAAAATGTTGTCACTGGCTGGTGACTAAGCATTCAACACGAGCCCGTGGGAGACATTCCGTATTCAAACCATAACACTAATCCTTATTTTCACCTGCAACAGCAGCTACCATGACAGTGTTCATAGAGTGTGTGTCCACCAGCTTTCCAGCAGTACCGCTCATTGACATCATCACTATTGTGAGGATCCCCGCCTCTCGCCTCCTCCTCCCTCCCCCCGCCCCTGCTACATGCAGAGTCACTGTCTCTACCATCGTCGTTCATGTTGCCACGCTTTTGGCCTCCTCAGTCTGGAACAAGAGAAAGCAGAATCCAGAGCACTTTGAGACTGGCTTGGTGTGGGGTAACTGAAGGCATCTGCCCCCAAGCCTGGCACATCTCTAGATGGTAGCCAGCAGGGAAGCGGGACCACAGAGCACTAGTTGCCCAGGAAAGCCTTGGCCCTCCCAGGTTTGCAAACCTCCCTGAAAGATACTGACCCCAGAAAGGTTAAGTGTCTTGCCCAAGCCTATATATAACAGGCCTTTGATTAAGGTTTTCTGTACATGGGGTCGTCCTTCTAAAAGCCACAGTCGGCTGAAATGTTTTAGCCCTTTTTAATGGGGGATCTTAGGCTGTAGACCGTGCTAGTCTGGGCGTCTAGTATCTATTCTCAGGGAAGGCCTTGATGGGCAATGCCATATGCTAAATGTGCTGTCTAGTTTTATGTCGACTTGACATGAAGTGGAGTTATCAGAGAGGAGGGAGCCTCAACTGAGAAAATGCCTCCATACTCTCCATACTGGGCTGTAGGCAGTTTTTAAATTAGTGATTATAGAGGGCCCAGGCCATGGTAGGTGGTGCCATCCCTGAGCTAGTGGACCTGGGTTCTATACGAAAGCAGGTTGAGCAAGCCATGGTAAGCCAGCCAGTATCACCCCTTCACGGTCTCTGCATCAGCTCCTGCCCCCAGGTTCCTGCACCAGTTGACTGTTCCTGTCTTGACTTCCTTTGATGATGGACTGTGGTGTGGAAGTGTAAGCCAAACAAACCCTTTCCTCCCCAAGTTGCTTTGGTTTTGGTGTTTCATCACAGCAATGGAAACCCTAACTAATACACTAAATCAGGCCCAGTTTCACTGATCTGAGCTTCAAAGTAATGCTGCAGCTCTATTTCTCTGTCTCTGCTGCTAGGAACTGTTATCACAAAATCTAAAAGGCACTCTGGAAAATACTTTCTCCCCTTCAGAAGCAAATGTTCAAAGTTACTTAGAAAAACACTAAAGAAGCTTACATGGCAATAAAAAGAAATAACATTGACTGAGCCACAACTTGTACCAAGCAGTGTTCTTTTCTGCATGTATTATGCAATATTTTTCTGAATGTTTTCTGTGGAACACAGCTCAAAATGAAGTGGCCAAAATGGTTCTTTGGGGAAATCCTAACAATATACTCTACTAATGTGCTCCTAATATACATTGTAAGTAAAGGGTTTTATGAGACCTGTAGTAAAGAAACTTATTTCCACTTGTCTAACTCAGTCTATTCTAAGGCATAGTATATTCCAATAGATAATGCCTACAATTATTTTAGAAAGTGCAAGGTGAGAGCCAGGCAGTGGTCACGCACGCCTTTAATCCAACTACTCAGGAAGCAGAGGCAGGAGGATCTCTGTGAGCTCAAGGCCAGCCGGATCTACAAGAGCTAGTTCCAGGATAGGCTCCAAAGCTACAGAGAAACCCCGTCTCAAAAAAGCTAAAAAAAAAGAAAAAAAGAAAAAAAAGGAAAAAGAAAGAAAAGAAAAGCAAGAGCAAGCTGGATACAATGGCATGCACCTTTCATCCCACCTCAAAGACAGGGACCAGAAGTGGTGTGGGACAATTCTGTATTCTGTCAATTATGTTTTAAATAAATGCTGTTGGCCAGTAGCCAGGCAGGAAGTAGAGGCAGGACAACCAGGCAGGAAGTAGAAGCAGGGCAATGAAAACAGGAGAATTCTGGGAAGGAGGAAGTCCATGCCTCTGGAGTCCTGCCCAGACACGGGAGATGGAAGATGTGACCTGCCCCATTGAAAAAGGTACCGAGCCATGTGGCTAACATATACTAGAATAATGGGCTAATATAAGTTATAAGGGTTAATAAGAAGCCTGAGCTAATGGGCCAATCAGTTTATCATTAATATAGACCTCTGTGTGATTTCTTTGGGGCTAAACAGTCATGGGACCTGGTGGGAGGACAGAAGCCCCAACAAGCAGGTCCTCATGTTACACCAGCAGATCTCTGTGAGTTCAAGGTCAACTTGATTTACATAGCAAGTTCTAGGCTAGCCAAAGCTATACAGCAAGACCTCGTATGAAAGGAAGGAAAAGAAAAACAGAAAAAAAAAGCAACCGCACAACAACAATAAAAAGGAGTCCATGAGATGGCTCAGTGGGTGAGGGCTCGTCCTCCAAGCCTGATGACCTGCATTGACCTGCACCATTCCTAGGACCCACACAGTGGAAGGAGAGAAGCAACTCCTACAAGTCCTCCTCTGACCTCCACATGTGTGTCATAGCTAAAGAAAGTACACAAGCTCATGTGCATACACACATGTACTAAATAAAATGTAATAAAGGAAGTGCATAAATGTAAATTTATTGTAATAGTTATGAGTATAAGCTTTGCTAAGACAAGAAAACAAAGAAAATAATGTAGCAAACCAATCAAATCTGTAACTGCGAATAAACTGTTCAGTATTTGATAATTCATTTATTTATTTAAAATATTTGCTGACAGAAATAACGGGTGTGTGAATACTAATGTAGATGTCTTGGTCATGGAAGATCTTGCCAATAGAGTGTTATTTAATAGGCTATGAATGTAGCTCAGCTGGTAAAGTGTTTGCCTACCGTGCCTGAAGGCCTGGCATATATACCTATAATCCCAGAACTCAGGAGGCAGAGGTAGGAGGATCAGAAACTCAAGTCCAACCTCAGCTGCACAGCGGGTTCAAAGCCAGCCATACATGAGACCTGCCTTAAAACAAAAGACAAAATTTTCATGAGTTATCTCTGCAGAAAGAACATGCTAGGGGTGGGGGGAGAGGACCACATACAAATTCCCGAGTAGGGATTCACCTGTCTACCTGCACCCTAGGAGGGGAGAGGACCACATGCAAATTCCAGAGTAGTTTGTCTTCCTGCACCCAATGAAATGCTCAAAACCTCAGGCTGCACACAAAGACTGGTGTGTTTTATGTATGATGCACTTCTCATACTATAACATACATCAATCACTTTAGGGGAGGGTGGGGATGCTGATAGGCGAAATACAGGTGCCCAACAAAGTTCTGACAGTTCCAAGAGAGGTGAAACTTAGGAATGACGAAGCCATTTTAATATGATTGGAGGGCCAGTTGTCAAGAGGTTATATTGGTTCCAAGCATCTGCATATTTAACAACAGAGTGTTTAAAAAAAAATGCACCAGACAAAACCCCAGCCGAAAATAAGGAAATTTACAATTTCACCCTGAGATGCAACACCCCGCTTTTAATAAATGACAGAACAAGTACTCAGAAAAGCCAGTGAAGATACAGAAGACTTGGGCATTATCAGTCATTGTGATCTGTGAGACAAACTCTGAGAACATCTATGAACACAGCCCATCTTCTGGGCACTGAGACAAGCCTCAAAAAAGACTTAGAATAATTCACTGTATGTTCCCTGACACATTGGAATTAAAGATCCAGAGCAGAGAGGTCTTCGGGAAAGTACCAAATTCTTAAAAACTAAGTCAGATACTTCTAAATAGCCTACGGGTCAGAGAAGAAATCTAAAGGGAAATTAGAATTTGATAGGATTAGAAATAAAACATAAGCCAGGTGTAGTGGTTCATGTCTTTAACCCACCCAGTGCTTGAGAGGCAGAGGTAGGCAGATCTCTGTGAGTTGAAAGCCAGTTTGGTTTACAGAGTGAGTTCCAGAGAAAGTTAAATAGTGAGACCTTGTCTTGGAGAAAAGGAAGGAAGGAAGGAAGGAAGGAAGGAAGGAAGGAAGGAAGGAAGGAAGGAAACATATGATGTTACAATTTGTGGGGCACAGCTAAAGGAGTAATTCAGAGAATTTTATAGCACTAAATGAATATTCAAGAAAGAAAAAATGACTTGAAGCATCAGCATCTGCTTACACTTCAGGCAGTTCTAACAAAGTGGAGCATGGTGTTGTGTCACTGAAGCTCAGGTACTTGGGAGGCAAAGGTGGAAGGATCACTGAGCCCAGGAGAAGGTGACTAGCCTGGGCAGAACAGCAAGACACCCCTTTCCAAGGGCATGAGAACAAGAGAAACTTACATCTAAAGTAAGTAAAGGAGAAAGAATAGTAATGAGTGAAAAATCAATGGAACTAAACGAGAATAATCAATGGGTGTAAGTGCTGGCTTTTTGAGAAAATCAATACTTATGAAACCCAACCCTGCCTGATCAAGAAAAGGAGAAAGAAAAGGTACAAGTTACTAATATCGGGAATGAAAGATGACATCACTGTAGAATTTACAAGTTGTAAAGGTTATAAAAGAATATTACAAGCACCCTTATGGCAATAAATTTGTCAATTCTGATAAACAAAACAATTTTTTAAAAATCACCCACTACCCGAGTTCACTGAAGACTAGAGATGACTTAATGACCCTATGTCTGTTGAGGGCATTTAGCTGACAGTTTAGAAGCTTCTCCATAAAGCTTGCAGTCCAGATGGTCTTGTTGGCGAATTCCAATGAATGTATACAAAAGAAATTAAAAGAGACTTATTAAAACTTTCCTAGAGAATCGAAAAAGAAGGGTTAATTTCCGACTTGTTCTAGAAGGCCAGCATTACTTTCATACTAAAGTTAGATAAATAAATTATAATTAAAAAATGGTCTAATATCCCTCGAGAATACAAGTAAAACATTTCTGTATCAAATTCTGTCCAACTGAAGCCAATGGCATATGAAAGGGCAATTCATCAGAACCATGTGCTGTTTATTTCAGGGATGAAAAATTAGTTACACATTAGGTAAAGGGCCAGCAAAGGCTCTGTGTGGTACCTGCTACCAAGCCTGACGACAGAGCTCAACTTCCAGGACCCACATGGCGGAAGGAGAGAATGTCCCCCAAGTTGTGCTCTGACCTCCACATATACAGGCTGCAGCACACGCCCCAATCTCCTCCAAGACCCACACTAAATAAAAGTAATTAAAATGTTTTTAAAAATTGAGGGAAAACCTCAACATAATTTACCACATTAGCAAACTAACAAAGAAAAGCCATGGGATTATCTCAGCCAGAGAAGGCATTTGACAACACCCGACAGCCGCTCCTGATTGAAACCGGCTGCAAACCAGGGAAGGGAGCCTCCTTGACCTGATAAAGGGCATCTCCACCAAATAAATCTCCAGTTAACATCAGACTGATGCCAAGAGACTGAACACCCCCCTTAGGAACAAGGCACAGATTCTGTTCTTATTCTGCCACCCAGCACAATACTGGAGGCTTTAGTCACCGAAATAAGGCAAGAAAAAGAAATAAAAACCATTGATTGAAAAGGAAAAGATAAAACTACCATTACCACCATGATCATCCATGCAGAAAGGAATCTCACAAAGAGCCACTAAGGCTAATACAGAAGGTTATATGATTGATACATAAAAATCAATCATATTGGAGGATCAGGAAGCACAGGGAAGGCAGTGAGGGGAAAATGGATTTGAGTAAAATATAATGACATATATGTGTAAAGTGCCACAATGAAACCCATTACTTCATAGTTAATGTGAAAGTAATTTTAAAAATTAGAAATCATAGCCAGGCAGTGGTGGTGCATATGTCTTTAAATCCCAGCACTTGGGAGGCAGAGGCAGGCACATTGTGTTTGAAGCTAGCCTGGTCTACAAAGAGAGATCCAACAAAACAAACCCAAAAAATTAGAAGTAGTCTAATTTTCTATATTCTAGCAGCAAACAATTGAAGCTGAAATTTAAAACATTCATCATAGCATCAATGCAGATGTAAGTATAAACCTAACAAAATGTACATAAGAGACCTATGTATTCAGAAGCACAAAACAATCGAGAGATCAAGGAAGACCTAAATAAATGGAGAGGGACAGTGTTCACAGGTTAAAAGGCTCAGCATTGTCAGCTAAGACATCTGTTCTCAGAACTGAGGACGTGGTTCAGGGCTATGTCACTTGCCTAGCATGTGTTACGGTTCAGTACCAAACACTACAAAAATTCCTTCAGGTTGTACACAAATTCAGCACTATCCCAAACAAAATCAGAAATTAACACTGAGTCTATAATTCATATTCATTCACATGGCTTCAATTGCTAAGTTATCATAGAGCTATAACTGTTAAAGCAGTGGCGATTTGTCTAAAGTCAGACGTCCAGACCAAAGACAGATTACACGGGGAACTGGTTCTCACTATTGGGACAAAGTCAACTGGGAGCTGGAAGGAAGATTATCTTTAACAAGGAACTCTGGAAGATCTGTCCCACCCCCGTGCCACATGCAAAGTGTACAGAATAGAACAAAACGTAAATGAAAAACCCAAACAATTCAACTTCCAGGAGAAACCATGAGAAACACAGCCGTGACCTTGGGTTAGGCAAAGATTTCTTAGACAAAATACCAAAAGTACACTCTGTGAAAGAACGAATAAACTAGACGTCATCAAAACAGAAACATCTAGTCTTTGAAAGGAACTGTTGGGAGGATGGAAAACAAGACACAGACTGAGAAAAATATTTGCATTTATCTGAAAGAAACTTGTAAGTCAGCAGCTTTCCAAGCTCTCCTCCTAGACCAGCGCCCTGTGATTAATGGGCTTAGCTCAGGAAGAGAATCATGGCCAGCGGGAATCTAGCAAGGGGGGGGGGGGTCTCCAGCTTCAACAATCCCTACAGGGTGTGCTAAAAACCAAGTCATTGCCCTCCACCCTTGGAGTTTCGGAATGAGAAGGGGTCTGGATTCACATCTCTAGGAAGCTCCTTGACCACCATACTTTGAGAAACCCTAATTTTGAACAGAGTAGAAATACAATGCCAGATGCAAGCTCTCCCAACAAAGGGGCATTTATTTCCTAAGTACACTCCCAACAAAGGGGCACTTCCTAGGTACACTCTGGTTAGTAAGAAATCAGTTTTCATATATTGTGAGAGCCTCCTATTCTTGGGAGACCTTTCTCAGTTTTCCTTAATAAATCTAAAAAGAGAAAGCTTCTCTTTTTTATTAGCTTGAAACTTCTGTATCTGCTCATCAGAGCTTCTGCTTAAAGAAGCAACTCCCATACACCGTTTCTGAGCTGGCAGGATTCTCCCTGGCCTCTTCTTTCACAGTCTGCTTTCATTACCACTAAGGTCTTTGAACACTCTACCAGGACCAGATCTCTATCTAGAATTCCCCCTGGATGCTACATACTGCCTTACAGCAACCATCCCATAATATCAGCAAGCAGGAAACCATGTTGCCCCACTTAAGCCTATCACATTTCCCTGATTCTCCCCATGGTAACCCACCCCATGCAAGGCTGTCATCAGGTCTCACCATCCAAAATGGCCCACTGATTGTCAATCTCCGTATGCTTCAGGTACGAGTCTTCAATGGTGGGGTCGTAGTCAGGCACAAAGATCTTCTGGAAAAACTGGATGGTGAGGGCGCTCTTGCCCACACCTCCATCTCCCACCACTACTAGTTTATACGTGGGGAGGTTGTCACTGGGTACAGCGCTGGTGGCCATGCTTCTGGTAGCCACACCTAGGGAAGAAAGACACACAGGATGAGGGAGGGGTCTCTTTCTTTTGAACTAGGGAAAAAATAATCATGGGCTTTCTTTCCTGAATTTGAGAGAAATATTCATGGGAACAAAAACTCCCAAAGGTCAATTAGAAAGTGAAACAAGGCAAAACAACGTGAACATGTCATGTGTGGTCCCACTGCTCAACGTGAACACGTCATGTGTGGTCCCACTGCTCAACGTGAACACCTCATGTGTGGTCCCACTGCTCAACGTGAACACGTCATGTGTGGTCCCACTGCTCAACGTGAACACGTCATGTGTGGTCCCACTGCTCAACGTGAACACGTCATGTGTGGTCCCACTGCTCAACGTGAACACGTCATGTGTGGTCCCACTACTCAAAGACAATCACCGTTCCAATGACCTGTTCACCACTATTCCCTCAACACAACTACATGCCAGGTCTGGTCTGATTCACACCATCCCACTGGTCTTCACGGAGCCCAGCTAAAAGCTGTGTGGAGAGAGTTCCTCTACAACTAGCCTCTGCCCCAGAGCTGCACACGTAAGAGGGGGTGTGTGTGTGTGTGTGTGTGTGCTCTGAGCGGAGCAGGGATAGAAGACACACACCTTTCACATCACCGCCTATCAACTATAACAATTCCAATATTATCAATCTGAATGCCCTGCTGAGAAAGACCTGAGGCTGTTGAGCCCGGAGGACAGAGAGGCTGTGCAAATTCAGCACGCCTGTGCTCTGGGAGGCCCTTTCCAACCCAAATCTGCCATCCTGTCCTTCCATCTTCTTGTACTTTATCATGCTGAAGTCAGGCCAGCATTAAAGGGAATCTGTCCATCCATTTAAGCTGGGACAAAGAAGGAAGAAGCGGGTATTGTAGTGGTTCTCAGCAGGAGCGGTTCTCTCCCCCACCAGATCTCTGCGATGCTGGGATGTTTCCGGTATCACCAAGGGGGCAGAGGCAGGGAAGCTGCTTCACACTCTAGGAAGCACAAGCCGGCCTTCCCCAGCAAAGACCTGTGGGCGCTGAGAAGCTCCCCACTAAGGCAGAGGAAAGAGCTGGAAATGGGGGCCCAGGGTTCTGAAGAATGATAGGACCTTCCCAGGCTAAGACTGATCGTGACGAGGTGACAGAGAGCAGAGTGACCTTGGGATATGATGTCACAGAGTGCCCAGAAAGAGAGGCAAATGGGGGTCATGGAAGGTGCACTCAGAAAACCAGGAAGGAAGCCAATGGAGTGCTATCCGTCAGCAGCCAGCTGTGGGCTGGCAGTCAATGTCACACACCAGTGAGGGAAGGACACTTTGTAAGGGCCAGAGGTGGTGGCTGGCTCCAAGGAATAGATTTTTCAGACACAACAGTTGCACACATGACCTCCCAGCGACTGCGACAACATGCACAAGACGGGCACAAGCCCAGGCCAGGCCAAAGCCTAGTGCAGCCCAAATTCCACCACTAGCGAGTCGCCACTGGCCACTGGCTGCAAGGAGGAGAGTCAGCTTTCTGGTTAGTTAGCCACACACTGGGGCAGACTCCATGCCCAAAAGTAGCTGGGTAACACAAACTGGACTAGACAGAAGAAAAGGAGGAGATGCTCAAAGTTGGGTGGGTAGGGAGGTGAGGGTAGGGAGGGTAAATGTGGGAGGAACTAGGAGAGGCGGTGAATGGTGAATATGATCAAGATGCATTGCATAAAAATATTCTGAAAAGAACAATTAGGACTGCTAACAGGGACAAAAGCAGCCCACTGAAGATCCTGGCAGGGAAAAGCAAGCCGCAGGGCTCGCAGGCCACTCCGAAGCAGCATAAAAACCAATCCTGGGGGAGCAGACGCTTGCTGCTATCTCTGTACAGATGAAAACACCCCAGTGCTGCACTGGGGAAGAGAGAGGCTCAAGGGGTAGCTGGTAAAGAGGGTGGGGGATAGCATAGCCCAGAGCACAAGGGCTTGGGGTTCCTGCCGCTACCACTGGGTCCCTCCCACCCCCACCCCAAAGCAGAGTTTTCTTCTAGACCAGACTAGCAGCCAGTTTGAGAGGTATTTATAATTATTTTTGACTCTACAAGATCTTCGACGCTAGGCTGAGACACAAAGGGTGTTAACAAAAATGTGGGCTGTGTGGCCATGTTGATTTGCATGTGGCTGAAGGGCAGCGCTGTTGCTGGAGCCTCCCCAGTCACTGAAACCTGATGTTGACATTTCGGACTCCCCCAAAGTGTGGGGGAAGTACAAGCTTTTCTGCAGGCAGGAAGAATATAAATCTGTCAAAACTGGGCTGAGAACAGGCTTTCAGAAATGGATCAAAATTAAAAAGGGGCATGCCCTCTAAAGAGTTAAAACACTCTGTCAGGTGAGACTTTATTGCAAGGAAAAAGTCTAATAGGGGAGCGTCACAAAAATGTTAGGAATGGGGAGATGGAGGTATGAATAATCCAAATGTTGGGGGGAGAAGGGGGGAACAGATACACGTAGCAACCAGTTAACTGGCTGGGTGTAGTGGTACACACCTTTAATCCCCAAACTGGGGAGGCAAAGGCAGTAGGATCACAAGTTCAAGCAAATGTGGGATACATAGCAAAACCTTCTTGCATATGCATGCATGCATACATACATACATAGAAACAAAACCAAAACAGGATGCTTAACAAACCTAGAAAAAGATTTGTACTATATATGGAAAAACACCAGACCTCTGAACAGCAAAGGTATAGGGCCACTATTACAGGGAGGCATGCATACACGACTGTCCTGGCCCAGAAGTGGAACCAGAACAGCAAGGTTTGGAAGTGGCTATTCCAAAATCAGACTGCAGGGCTCTTCGATTTCCTGTGTCTGTTTTCCATCTTTCTCTCTGTGTCTCTCTGTTTCTCTCTCTCACACACACACACATCTGCTCATGAATACAGTCAACATTCTTAGCCATGAATTCTATATTGACAGATTCAAATCAACTATGAGTTGTAAATTATTGAAAATTTGGCAATCTTATCAAAAGCAATCTACAGATTCAAATGCAATGCCCATCAAAAATCCCAGCAAAATTTTTCACAGATCTTGAAAGAACGGTACTTCATATGGAAAAGCAAAAAACCCAGCATAGCCCAAACAATCCTGTACAATAAAAAAACTTCTGGAGGCATCACAATCCCTGACTTCAAACTGTACTACAGAGCTACAGTACTTAAAACAGCCTGGTATTGGCATAAGAACAGACAGGAGGACCAATGTAACCAAATCGAAGACCCAGATATTAATCCACACACCTTCAAACACCTGATATTTGACAAAGAAGCAAAAAAAAAATCAAATGGAAAAAAATTTAAGAATATTTAACGAATGGTGCTGGCATAACTGGATATCAACATGTAGAAAAATGAAAACAGACCCATATCTAACACCATACACAAAACTCAAGTCCAAATGGATCAAAGACCTCAACATAAAGCCAGCCACACTGAACCTCATAGAAAAGAAAGTGGGAAGTACACTTGAATGCATTGGTACAGGAGACCACTTCCTAAATATAACCCAAGCAGCACAGACTCTGAGAGAAACAATTAATAAATGGGACCTCCTGAAACTGAAAAGCTTCTGTAAAGCAAAGGACATGGTCAACAAGACAAAATGACAGCCTACAGAATGGGAAAAAAATCTTCCCCAACCCCAAATCAGACAGAGGTCTGATCTCCAAAATATACAAAGAACTCAAGAAATTGGTTATCAAAAAACAAATAATCCAATTAAAAAAATGGAGTACAGACCTAAACAGAAAACTCTCAACAGAGGAATCTAAAATGGCTGAAAGACACTTAAGGAAATGTTCAACATCCTTAGTCATCAGAAAATGCAAATCAAAACAACTCTGAGATTCCATCTTACACCTGTAAGAATGGCCAAGATCAAAAATACTGATACAACTTATGTTGGAGAGGTTGTGGGGTAAAGGGAACACTTCTGCATTGCTAGAGGGAATGCAAGCTGGTACATCCCCTTTGGATGTCAGTGTGGTTATTTCTCAGAAAATTAGGAAACAACCTTCCTCAACACCCAGCAATACCACTTTTGGGTATATATCCAAAGAATGCTCAATTGTGCCACAAGGACATGTGCTCAACTATGTTCATAGCAACACTGTCATAGCCAGAACCTGGAAACAACCTAAATGCCCCTCGACCGAAGAATGGATAAGGAAAATGTGGTACATTTACAAATGGAGTACTACACAGCAGAAAAGAATAACAACAGCTTGAATTTTACAGGAAAATGGATGGAGCTAGAAAACATCATTTTGAGTGAGGTAACCCAGACACAGAAAGACAACTATCACATGTATGCACTCATAAGTAGTTTTTAAACATAAGCAAAGAAAACCAGCCCACAAATCACAATCCCAGAGAACTTAGACAACAATGAGGACCCTAAGAGGGACTTACATAGATCTAATCTACACGGGAAGTAGAAAAAGACATGATCTCCTGAGTAAATTAGAAGCATAGAAACCTTGGGGGAGGGTTAAAGGAGAGGGGAGCAGAGAAAAATGTAGAGTTCAAAAAAAATCAATAAAGAAATAAAAATAATAATTGAAAATTTTTTGGGGGGAGGAGTCTTGGAGATCTAAACCAGTCACCCAGATCTTTGTTGGTGAGGACAATGGAGAATCAGGTGCCCGTGTAGCTCCTAAGGATGGGCTGAAGGCCTTAGGTGGAAAGATCACAGGTTTTAACACAATTAGTTAGCAAAAACAGTCTTTCACCAGCCTCACCTGAAGCTGGCAGGCTCTGTCGATGGTAACTTAAGAACAGCCTGGGAAGACCGTGAAAAAGATCAGCAGGAAACAAGGCTCCTCTCTGGCTTCTGACCACACCTGTCTGGAGGGGAAAGGCGCATCCCTTCCAGTCCTCTAGACTGGTTGGCCAGCCTGGCTGATGCTGACATCAGCGAGACGAGGCCTTGAGAAGCTGCTGCCCCTGACCTCCCCGCTCAGCCTTGAGACCTGCACTGGGAATAGAATCTGCTGTACTCTTCTTCTAGCCTTCTCCCAGTCCCAGATGCTGGGTCACAATACAGACATTAAATCTTATCATTCTTTTATAATTTACGTATGCTATATTAATAAAACACTTTTGTATGTGAAAACATCATTTGGGGCTGGCTCTGAAGCTTGGTTGGTGAACTATCTGCTTAGCTGCACTAACCCTCTGGCCCCCAGAAGCTGGAGGCCGTGAGCATGCCTGTAATTCCAGCACTGGGGAGGTGGGAGCAGGAAGATCAGAAGTTCAAGGTCATCCTTAGCTACGTAGTAAACTGGAAGCTAGCTTTAACATGAGACCCTGACTCTAATTTTTTTTCTCCTGACATGTAAGGGCTATTTTTTTTCTCACCATTATTCCTTAAACAGTATGATATCGCTTTTTATGCAGTATATCTATCGTATTGGGCGTGTATAATGCAGAGGTGACTTAAAGTGTATGGGGAGGTGCTATGGCATTTTATGTGAGGGACTTGAGAATCTACAAATCTGGGTATCTGTCAGGGTCTTGAAACCCTGTATGCCCCCCGCCCGCCCATACCAAGGGATGACTGTAATAGACTTGTATAGTGTAACAATTTGAGAGTGTTAAAATCTCCCTCACAAAATAAAACGTGCAGGCTCCCTGAAAATATTGTCTGCTCTCATTTAAGCTCTTTGGGATAGAGCTGGATGTGGCTCCAGCACCAGAACCAACAATGCAGATGAGCTACAGCTTCAGTGGCCTAAGCTACCACATACAGGGGCCACAGGAGAGCGAACCACAGGACTGCAGGAACGGGGGCAGACAGGAAGGGCAGACACCCTCTTCTCTGCTTCTCCGGTTAGCGGAGCCTAGTGCCTCTGTCCTCTCTCTCCCCAATGGCCAATGACGCTGGCCAGAGCTCAGGTGCTTGCTGGTAAGAGACTTTTCCACCCTCCCCTGGAAGCCATGTAAACGAGCAGCAGCAGGCAGATGGGAAAGGGCGAGGAAATAAACCATTTCTGTTGATTGTGTTCTTCAAAAGACCACAAGGTAAGACACACACTAGCAACAGAGGACCCAAACTTGCCCTTTGAGTCAGAGTTCAGACCACCCACAGCAGAATCACCTGCCGACTTGCTATAAACAGCTTCCCCTTGCTGAGGCAGCTGGCAGGAAGTGGTCAGTGGAGGTCTCCCTTCTTTTTATAGAGCTCTGACCGACCTCAGGCGTTGAAGAGTTCCAGGCCACAGGGAACCGCAGCAGGCCAGGGTTCCCTTTCTCTTGGACTTCACTTCTTCCTAGGACTCAGTGGAAGAGGCTCACTCTCACTGTGTCAGGCTAAAAACCCTCTTCATCTGTCCGCAGCTGATGGGTCAAGTTCAAACTCCTACACTGAGCATTTAATGACAACCTCTCATTAGCAGCCCGCAGTAACCGCCCTAGCCACCTGTGCAGCAGTGGTACTCTATTCCCCGCAGCTAGCCTTTGCTCTCCCGGTGTGCCCACCGTCATGAAATGTCCACTGTTCACAGAATGGCGGTGTGCAGAGGGGGCCAGTCCAGGCCCAGGAATCACTTCTCAGGGGAGACACAGCCTCCACCTTGTGCTTTGAGCTCCATGGTCCACATGCAGAGGCCACCATCACACTTGGAATCTTCTAACATTTGTCATGCACCCCAGGGCATGGGATGCCTCTGTTGCCCTCTGTCCTCACAAAGCCTAGCATGGAACAGGCTGAATGCACCAGGGTTTAAGCACTGGCATTCCCAAAAACGTTATACAACCCGCCAACCACGGGGCTGGCCTAAGTACACACAGGACTCATGGAAACCCTCTCAGCCAGGCATTGGGACTGTGTCCAAGGGGTGAGATGAACCCCACAGACAGGACTCTTTTGGAATAAATGTGAACCAGAACAAACTGGATCCAGAGAGCCCCCAATACAGAAGTGGTTTTGACTGCCTGTCTTCTCCCGAGGGGCATGTTTTTCACCCAGGGGGAAAATGGATCCGATGTCTTTGTCAGAAGATGACAGGGCATATGCCACACTACTACAAAGTAAGATGGTCTTGTATGGCACAAGGAAAGATTCTTAAATGCCACTCAAAGGCTAAGCTGAAAGTCACCACAAGGCACAATCACTGTTGCCACATAGCCATGGAGCAAAGTACTTATATTTATATCCTTCTTCTAGTAAAAGTTATTGTTGAATGTTTGTTTTTCACTTTGGGGGATAATAGGTGGCCCCTTGAAGGTTAAGAAGGTAGCTGGTTTCTTGTCACATTTTGCCATTTATTTTCTGTTGGGTTTCTGTCCACTGACCAGTTGTATAACCTTGGGTAGCCTCGGGATCTTCTCTAAGCATGAAATAAAACGGCATTAAATATGATAAGCTCAGAAAAGGCACCCAGATATTTCCTCTCTCGCCTTTTTACTATGTTCCCAGAAGCAAAAGCATACCCATCTCAGTCCTGTGACTCCCAGCCATGGCCTCTTCCCTCATTTGAAATCTCCCTGCCACCTCATTTCCATCACAGCCAGATGCTGCAGGCCTATGTGGGAAGGTCGCCCATCGTTTGGGGCATTGTTTCCATGGGAAAGGCTCTGAGGTTCCAGCTCCCTCCACATAGGAACCAACTTTTGGAACAGCAGCCATTTGGCAGGGAAGGCAGCTGAGCTGGTTTCCATGGTAACCACTGCTCCCCCCCCCCCCAAACCCCGCCCAGCCCACAGGCTACACCAGCAGTCTAACCCATTACGTGCTCTGGAAACTTCCTCCTAAACGGCAATGCTGCTTTTTTTTTTAAATGATTTTATAACATCAGGCATCTTTAAGCTGAGAAGTAAGCTTTTTCTTTGGTTGTTTTTTTTTCCCTCTCTACCCCTCTTTTTCCATAACATGAAATTATTTCCTGAATTCCAGAACCACCTCCCCAAGCAGATTACAAGCACCATGAGGGTGACAGCCATATCTTCCCCATCACCTCCCAGGGCTGCAGGGATCTTTCTGTCCTGCCCCCACTTAGCCCTTCTACCCTCTCTGCCCGCTCTTGTGCCAAGAAGGGACACAATGCCCCTTCTTCTGCAAAAAGAAGCAGGTACTTGGGTGCTAAGCCTAGCATAACCTTGTCAATCAGTAAGTTTCAAAATATGATGGGTACAGGGGGCTGCAGAGATGGCTCAGCAGAAGACCCAGGTTCAATCCCCCACATCTACATGGTGGCTTACAACTCTCTGTAACTCTGTCTAGTCCCAGGAGATCTGATACTCTCTTTTGTTTTCCCCAGGCACACTTGCTACATGTGTGGTACACCGACAACAGTACAGGAAAAACACACACATAAAATTAAAACAAATAAATCAAATGTGGTGCGTATATCTGAGAAAATACAGGGACAAGACGACACTAAGCTCAGTGGCTGTCAGTATGGCAGCCGAGGGGGTCAGTAGCAGTCTTGATTCTTCAGCCAGGCAGGTGATGAAGTCCCACAATGAGGCTTCTTAATCTTTTAGACCCTCCATTTCCCCAGTTTAAAAATAAAGAACAAGAGCCCAGTGGAAATAACATGGAAGATGCCTGAGCAATGACAGGGGAATTAACTGACCCTGACTTTTCTTCCAACATACTAGGTCCCAGTGTCTTAGTTCAATTCCTTGCCCGTGCGTGGACCTGACTTGAGGGACTCTCACTCCACACAGGGGTGATGGAGGATGCTTGGGACATCAGTCTGCTTCCCTCTTCCCAGATCCTACAGAGTCCAGAGCGTTTTTTTCCCCCCAGAAGAACAGCCCAAACCACTATGAGAGCTGGTCATGTGAAAGAAACGGTGCTGGCAGCAGACACTGCCAAGGAGAGGTCCCTGGCCACCCACCGACCTCACCTAGCACCACTCTCAAAGCAATGTCATATAGTCCTGGATGAAACCAGTGGTGCCCAGAGTGGTAACAGCTGCCATTCCTTAGTAGATCTTTGCTGTGGAGTGAACAGATGCCAAAGGTAGTGCTTAAAACTGCCATGCCTTATGGCCCCTGACCTTGAATTCATTTGCAGCATCTCACAACCTCATCTGCTACTGTGGTTCTCTTCTCTGGGCATTGTCCGTCCTGTGGCAGCTTCCCTGACAGGAGGCTACAGATTGTTAAGAGGCCAGAGCAAGGGTACAAGCACCCCAAGGCCGCTGCCAGCTTCAGTGAAGATCTGGTCCTCACCGTTCTTTCGCCTCTCTATTTTGAAAGTAATTATTCTAAAGACTCCCCCTGAGCCCAGCAGTCGGGCTGGGAGAGGAGGGTGTGCTCATCATTAAGGGCGCTCTTCTGAGAGTGCATTCACGTGGAGCTGAATCCGTCCTGGGAAGCTAACCTCATCTCTGTGATGTCTGGGTGTGCCCAGCACTGGGGGGGATGAGGACACATTGGGGGTAGCGGCCCAACCCTTGTAGAGGAAATGGCTCTGCATTCCAGGAGCTGCCCTTCCCTTCTGCACAATTCCCAGAAATGGGATGCTTCCCCCAGCTGCTGACCTACCAGTAATGCAGGACCCACCAGGAGTCTGGGGCACTTGGCATCCCTCCCTAAGCCTTTCCCCTTCTTCTCGGTATGACATCTGTGCCAACTCAGCCCCTGGACCGATCCCCACCTCTAAGCAGCCACCTCTGCACCCAGTGACCTCCATCCATTCTTACCGTTGACCCACCAGCCAGCTACATATGTAAGCGCTCACCTCAGAGGACTGTAAGCCCAAGTCCATATGACCAATGTGTGGCTGAGTGTTGCTCCTTCCCAGAGCCACGACAGATGTCACTGACTGATGGTGGGCTCCTTCCTTCCTCTTAGAGTCCCTTCCTACCTAGTGCTGCTGACAGGCAGAAACAAGGTGACTGACATACACAGACAGCGTGCTTGGCATCCCAGATCCAGCTCACTACCGTTCTTGTTCTCCCCCAAGCACCTCATGAAGTGGTTTTTCTTTCCTTGGGGGAGGGCCCTTACTTGATCATCTTTGGATGATTCTGTCATTGTCTTATGTTATCTCCTCTTCTCTGCCAGTCTCTTCCACCATCAAGAGAACCAGAAAGACCACACTAGAAGCAAGCAAGGAGAGAGCCCTAGTACCTTTGTTCACCCTGGTCCGACTCACCAGTATAAAGAACCTTCCGGACAGGGGATGGGCACCCATCTACCATCTAGCGCTGAGTCTCTGAGAGGTGTGCAGAAACTTCTGGCTACAGTCATGACAGCCATGAGGGTGTTCACAGCCAACACTTAAAACAAACAATGTGTCAAAACTGTCCGGAGATTCTGCCATTCAAATAACTCATTCAGTTCTCAAGTACTGATTTGATGAACCCAGTTTTATAGCTCCAGAAACACAGGGCAATGAAATGGCTCAGTGGGGGAAAGCATGCACTGAAGACCTGAGTTCAATCCCTGAGACCTACATGGTAGGAAGAGAGAGAGAGAGAGAGAGAGAGAGAGAGAGAGAGAGAGAGAGAGAGAGCTGACTGTCACAAGCTGTCCTCTGACCTCTGCACACGCTCGATGGTGCGTGCACACAAACATACGCGAGTTACACAAATTAACAGGCAAATGTAATCTAAAAACAACTGAGAAGCAGGGAAGTTAAAATCACTCTCCCAAGGTCTCCCAGCAGAAAGGAGTACTGTGACCCCAGAGCCACCTCCAGCCACCACTCTGGGTATCCTCCGGTGGCTGGCAGGAGGATGGACATGTATGTGCAAAGCCAGGCCAGGGCAGAGAGAGTAGAGGCAGGTGTGCTGGTGAGAGCACAGCAGTGGGTAGGGAGGTGGTATCAGGGTCAGACACCATCAGGTCAAATTACTGGCCAAAGGCAGGCCAGAGCAGGGTAAATGCAAGGACCTATGGATACACACACACACACACACACACACACACACACACACACACACACGCATGAGCGCGCGCATGTGCGCACACACACAACTTCCCCTCCCCAGACTGGGATAAACCCTGCTACACAGATCTGATCTCGGCAGATACCTTGTGAACCAGGAAAGAAGTGGGATAATCTAGACAGCTCTGAAGCTCTCATATCCATCTATATTCAGAGTTGCTGCTTTCAGCTGGGCCTGAGGCTAGCCCCTTACCTGGAACTCCAGACCAAGGAACTGGCATGCTATTGGATTAAAAGTCTGTAACCTTGAGCAGTCACTCACCCTCTGGAAAAGTGGCAACAGCAGCAGCGCTTGGCCTCACGATGCTGGAGGCACTGCATTTTGTTCGCTTGTTTGACCCAGCGTCTGACACAGAGGAACTCCCTCATAAGCATCACCATCATCAACATCCTTCAGAAACCCATCCAAGTCTCTCCTCCTGCAGGAAAAACCTCTACTCCTTCCAGGCCCTTCCAGGGCCCAGGGATGGTCTGCAAACTACCAGGTCAACAGGACAGCTCAATAGAACTCACTACTCACTGCTGGAAGGTTCTCATGGGAGTCTGCAGACTCTGTGCTGGAAGAATCTGCCATGATCTGTACAGCAGTTCCCTAGGACAGTAAGCCCCCAAGTGCTCACTCACAGACTGACCAGGGGCCATGCCTTCTCTCGCATGTCTCTAAGAGTTCTGGAAATAGTTGCTCTCACTTCAGAGCACACAAAGACAGCACATTGTTCGTGGGTTCAGCGTTCACCAGTACCTCCCTCAAGATCTTAAATACCAGTGTTCTCTACCAAATACCAAGGCCTCTCTGGGTATCTTGTGCTTTGGAGATTAAGTATATCATGAGGAAGATTAAAAACTGACAAGTGCTGTAGGATAATGTTCTTGTACACTGTAAAGTTTTGTCACTCATATTGGTTTAATGAAACACTGATTGGCCAGTAGCCAGGCAGGAAGTATAGACAGGGTGACCAGATGAGGAGAATTCTGGGAAGAGGAAAGGCAGAGACAGAGTCACAAGCCAGATACAAAGGAAGCAAGATGAGGATGCCTTACTGAGAAAAGGTACCAAGCCACATGGCTAACCATAGATAAGAATTATGGGTTAAGTTGTAAGAGATAGTTAATAATAAGCATGAGCAATAGGCCAGACAGTTTATAATTAATATAAGCCTCTGTGTGTTTCTTTGGGAATGAATGGCTGTGGGACTAGGCGGGACAGAAACTTCCAACTACAGACAAGCCATAGGACATAATAAATGAGTCCAGAGAAGAGTGAACTGGGTGAGGAACCAGTACAGACAACCTCTTAGGATTCACATCAGCTCACAGTCTGTGCACTGATGCTATAATGTAAGATGTTGTTGTGTGTTTTTTTTTCCTTTTTTACTCTTTGTTTTTTGGGGGCCCACCACCCAGCTCCCAAATAATCACATGGAAATTTATTCTTACTTATAAATGTCAAGCCTTAGCATGGCTCATTTCTAGCCAGCTTTTCTTAATTTAAATTATCCCATCTACCTTTTGCCTCTGGGCTTTTACCTTTCTCTATTTCTATATATCTTTTTTTTCCTTCTTATTTGGTGTCTGGCTGTGTGGCTGGTCCCTCACTTCCTCCTCTTCTTCTACTTCTTGCTCCTCTCTTCTCTCTTCCTATTTATTCTATCTGCATGCCAGCCCCACCTATCCTTTCTCCTGCCTTGCTATTGGTCATTCAGCCCTTTATTAGACCAATCAGGTGTTTTAGGCAAGCAAAGTAATACAACTTCAGAGTGTTAAACAAAAGCAACATAAAAGAATGCAACACATCTTTGCATCATTAAACAAAAATTCCACAGCATAAATGAACGTAACACATCTTAAATATTCCACAACATAACAGTAGGAGTCTGGGAATAGGGGCATTTTAGTCAGGCAGGGGGGTCTAGGGAAGCCTTCCTAGTAAAGGCAATGTGAGAACAGAGTCTTTTAAACCACACAGTTATTAGCCAGGTATACAATGAAGACAGGCGCGTCCCAGGTGAACAACAGAAGCTGCAAAGCTGTGGCACACAGTGTGCTCCCAGTTTGGGCTCCCTTCTCCAGCACGGTCCTCCAATTCTTCAGCCCTGCTACTCCTAAGCTGTCCTGGAGCACAAAGACTGTCCTGGTAAATTGTGCATGGGAATCTTTACTTTCGGAAGAGACAGAGCCTTCTAGACTTTCCCTCTGTTGCTCAGCACCCCTTCTCCCATACAATCTCTGCTCCCACTAATTCCTAGCAGCGTGTCCAGACCACGGGGTGCTGGTGCCCACAGGCAGCCTTCCAGTAAGGGCCTTCCAACTGAACCCCCTCCAAAACTCTCTTTGAGGAGCTGCCTCTGTCTTCACAGGCCCTCTGAGCTGAGTTCCGAAAGGCCTCGTTCTCTGAGCCCTGTGGAGCCCCTTGCTTCAGTTTATGGAATTTCAGGCAGACTCCAAGTGGCAGCCATTATCCAGTGACCCCTAGAATCCTTAAAGACAGGGTTCTATGGCTTTGTGCTTGTCTACCTGAGGTCGGACCGCAAAGCTCTTACGTGACCCCGTGGCCATACTGCCTCTTTTAAGGAGCATGCCCCTTTGTGCCACCCCTTCTATCGGGTTCCTCTGGTAGCATGGAGCAGGGGGTTGACACAGCTGGCAGCTGCAGCTGGAGAATGCCTACAGCAGGGCAGATATTTTGTTTCCGTTCGTTTTTTGAGACAGGGTCTCACTGAATAGCCTAAGCTGGCCTGGAGCTTGCTATTCTGCCTCGGCCTTCCAACAGAGAGTTTACCTTTTTAGACTAACCAGAAGTCTGTTTGTGTATGTGTGAGAGAGAAATCTAGACTTTAAAATACTGACCATTGGGGCTGGAGAAGAGAGCTCAATGGTTAAGAGCACTGGCTGCTCTTCTAGAGGACCCGGGTTCAATTCCCAGCACCCACACAACAGCTCAAAACTGTAACTCCAGTTCCAGGGGATCTGACACCCTCACACAGACACACATTCAGGCAAAACAGCAATGCACATAAAACAAAAATAAATTCGAATACTGACCATCAGTTTAAAAGGTTTCCATTGTACAAGCCAAACAAATGACCCCCATCCCTCCTAATGGCCCTGCCACGGATCAACAGCCACCTCCCTGGTTCTTTCCAGCATGGACACAACCCTAGGGCTGTTGCAGTCTGGGACAGATGACTCTTTTCACTGCTAGCCTGGCCTGAATCTGGCTGCAAAGAAACAAAGACGAAAGCAGTGGAACTGACCCCATGCAGGGACACGGGTTCCTGGGCCTGCAGGGAAATTTCCAGGGGTGTGTCCTCCACAGAGAGGGCACACCGCCTGCCTCGGGAGTGGCTCAGACCTAGGGAGGTAGAGGGTGAAAGGTACATTCAAAAAGGATTTTGTTTTCCTCATTTATTTTCAAAACATTAAAGGCCATTATCAAAGACTGTGACCATTTTTTTTTTATGCTTGACCGAAATGGGGACTAGGCTCTTCCCAGAGGTAGGGTGAGGCAATCTAATTTCCATTTTTAAAGAGTAGCCAGATGGATGGGCCAAACAAAGGGGAAACTTCCTGGAAATGAGCTGGGCATGGCAACAAGTGGGCTGATGGGATTTTTCTGTGTGGAGGCCTGTGGAGTGGTACAGGGAGAACCAGCTGCCTGGGTCTGAGCATCCACCAGGGCTCAGGGCAGGGCAACTCTCCCAAACTCAGGATTCTAAACTTTCTAGCTGAAAAAGCAGGACACACACACACACACAGACACACACACACACACCCTGAGCTCTATAGTTTTCTGTTTTCCAGTTTTTCCTCTGCCTTCCTAACCACGCAGATTTGGTTTAGAAGGGAGAGGGAAACCAGGCAGACTGCTCTGGAGCAGACTGCCCTAGACCCAAGGGCAAGCAAGGCTCAACCAAGGTCAGAACAGACTGGGTGGCCGGTTGCCCACCCTCTGCTTGCTTCCTTGTGTCCATCCTGCCTTCCTTCGGTTTTTTGTTGTTATTGTTGGGTCTTTTTTTTTCTCTTCTTTTTGAGACCTCTCAATATGTAGCCTGGTTGTCCTGGAACTCACTATGCAGACCAGGCTAGCTTTGAACTCACGGAGATCCATCTGCTTCTGCCCTCCCAAATTCTGGGATGTGCCACTTCACTTAGCTCCCTCTGCTTTCTATATAGTGTTTCCATTAAAACTCATTCATCTAAGAGCTGGAGTTGTAGTTGCGTCGGTAGAGTGTTTGCCTAGCATTCACGAAGTCCTGGGTTTGATCCTCAGCACCTCATAGACCACACGGAGCAGTTTACACCCATAATCCCAAAACTTGGAAAGTAGAGACAGAAAGACCAGGAATTCATGGTCATTCTTGGCTACATAGCAAGTCTGAAGTCAGCCAGGGATACACAAAACCGTGTCATGGAAAAAAAATATATCAATCTTGCCTCTTTGCTAGTTGTATAATCTTTAGCAAATTAACAACTGTGCAAAATTATTATTATTATTTTTTTGAGACAAGGTTTCTTTGTAGATTTGGAGCCTGTCCTGGAATTCACTCTGTAAAACAGGCTGGCTTCGAACTCACAGAGATCTGCCTGTCTCTGCCACCTGAGTGCTGGGATTAAAGGAGTGTGCCACCACCCTAGCTATAAAACTATTATTGGCAAGTGACAGACAGCAACATGGTTGTAGGAAGAAGAGCCAGGCTGAGGCCTGTGGCCAGGGTATACCCCGACCACACCCTAAACCCCATGACATACCTCCCTGACTGCTAATGTGCCTTGGACTTGCTGGATGAGATTCCACATATGTCCTCCCAGAGCCCCGTGATCTCTCTTGACCACATTTCACAGACTGCGACTGAATGCCTAGTTGTATATGACGTAGTGTGACCTCTCTACTCGATGGTCAATGCACATCCCTGCAGAGCTCAGTGAATGTCTGCGGACCCAGATCATTTCTGCTCCGCTGAGTCACTCTACAGAAAAGAGATCCACTCCTGGCTTGGTCATTAGGAGAGGCAGCCTGTTTAGAACTTACATTAGCCTTAATGATGGCAGTAACCATCCTACAGCATTGTGTTCTTCTGGAACTCCAGGATACTGAATTCTGCCTAGAGGAACTCTCTAATGCCCTTTTGGATTTAAAGGCTCAAGGTTAGTCTAGAGCAGACTTTCATCACAGCTCCTCAATCAAGTGACAGAAGTAAGGAGTTGTCAGCTCTGAGAGAAAGTGTGCAGGAAAACTGATCACTGGGAAATGGTAGTAAACTAGGGTTGAGAGAGAGAACCACAGAAGTTCTCCAAGCAAATAGCCAAGCAAGAAGAGAAGGGATGTCACTGAACTTCATGTCTGGCTCTTTTCTGAGCCATGGGAAACCCCCTTTCTCCTGAGATCGCGGTGAAAGTCTGTTGTATAACACAGTAGTAGGTCGGTAGGGCTTAGGGAGTAAATAGGCCAAGCCTACCATACCCACGTGGGGCACAGCAGGTAGCTGATCCTGGAGGTAGACAGCCAGTAGGCACGGTCCTCACCCTCAAACAGCCAGAAACACCGTGGGCATGGGGGGTATCACTGACGCTTAGGCAATTTTTTTTTACATTTATTTATTTATTATGTATACAATATTCTGTCTGCGTGCATGCCCGCAGGCCAGAAGAGGGCGCCAGACCCCATTACAGATGGTTGTGAGCCACCATGTGGTTGCTGGGAATTGAACTCAGGACCTTTGGAAGAGCAGGCAATGCTCTTAACCTCTGAGCCATCTCTCCAGCCCCGCTTAGGCAATTTTTAAAAATGGCACCCTTGGAGAACTTCAGTAAGGAGAAAATCCTCCGGGAGAACTGAGAGCTGCTGGGTGTCTATCTTCATACACACATGTGGGATGGAGGGTTGACCAGAGAAGAGAGGCAGGCAGAGGGAGCTGAGGCATCTCTTCTGTGTGTGGAAGGGAGGCTCATACAAGCAGGGACTCTCTTAAGATCACAAAGACAAAATAGAGAAATCAGAGCAGGGACTTCATCCAGGAAAGAGAAATCAGTTGGGTGGCGGTGGCGCACGCCTTTAATCCCAGCACTTGGCAGGCAGAGGCAGGTCAATCTCTGAGCTCGAGGCCGCTGATCTACAGAGCCAGTTCTAGGACAGGCTCCAAAGCTACACAGAGAAACCATGTCTGGAATAGAAAAAAAAAAAGGAAAGAAAAGAGTCAAATCTGAGAGTCCCTGAGGGTAGGTTGTCTGCTTGGAAGCCTAGCTGGGTGGCCCCAGACCCTTGCCTGGCACTGTTGGAGACCCTGCCTAGGGCAAAGCCACTCCACCCTGTCCTATTCCATTCCACCCACGAGGAGGCTTTCTCCAAACCCTCTGCCCATCCTTCCTATTCACCCACACCAACCCTAAATAGAACCGTCGCTGTGAACTGCTCTCTCTATTAGAATGGTTATTTTGTTAAGGTGCCAAGTGACCAGTTCCTGCACCCCTTTCCATCCTTCCAGCCATCCCCAGCTAGAGTCCAGAAATAAAACAAAGGCTTTGTTCCTTTATTTTTATTTCCTCCATAAAATCTTAAACATGCAGGAAACACCCACCCAGTCCCAGATAAGTGGACTCAGGCCACAATCCACGGAGGGTGGGTGGAACTCGGGGCAATGAGTGGAGGGGACAGGAGGCTGGCTGGGAAGCCAGCTGATCTTAAATGCCACCAGGGTACCTGACCTTTGCAGACCCTGACTTCCACAGTGCAGCTGGAAAGGGTGTGGTGTGCAGGGGTAGACCTTCCCACTTTCTGCCAAGAATCTCAACCTGAGGAATGTGGGTGTGGAAGGACAGCGGAGGAGCTACAGCCCGCACGACACTGTTTTAAAAATGCGTGTACGTCCCCAAGGTGTTGGGACAGTGTCTCCACCCTTCTTCCCTCATCTCCAATAAAGGTGTTGAAAGAGCACGCAGGGGCTATTTTGGACTTTGGGCATGATTCCAAAGAGGAAGGCACTCGCTGAGAAAGATGCATGGCTCTGATCAGCTGCAGTTTCCACTCATGCTAATTAAAACATGAAGAGGCCAATTTGTGATTATCTAGAAAGGGGGAAATTTTCCAGAAAGTGTGTTGAAATTCTAAAGGA
This sequence comes from Microtus pennsylvanicus, assembly GCF_037038515.1. Taxonomy (NCBI): domain Eukaryota; kingdom Metazoa; phylum Chordata; class Mammalia; order Rodentia; family Cricetidae; genus Microtus; species Microtus pennsylvanicus. The sequence goes on along the minus strand of NC_134581.1, from coordinate 24,215,538 downwards.
TAAGAAAAAAGAAAAAACAGTAAACACCTTGAAATTAATTCTTTTGAAATGAATGTAACACTCTTGGGAGGCAAGAGCCTGTCCCCAGCTTTCCCCTAAATGATCGGCTCTTAAGGAGTTTTAGGTGTCCCCCAGGTTCCCTCTTCATTACTGGTGATTCTACTGATTCACACACAGTGCCACATGCTACAGTTACTTTCAACCTCGGTGCTCAGTGTATACTGTGGGCAACCCAACACACAATATGTGGCATAGGTTTTTGTAAACCCAAACTTTTCATTTTCTGGGTCTGTAAACAGAACACATTCATATATTTCTGTATAAGCAAACTGAGTTCTATAGTCTACGTAGCTGCTCTCGCTGATGTCACTTGTATAGGAAGACAAACCCTAGGTCCTTCTGAGGTCTCCACTCTCAGCTTTGGTGACTTTTGCAGCATCTCCACCAGATGGAGAAGGCTCCAGAAGTGTGAGCCCCCCCTTGCTGGCAACTCAAAAAAGGTGCTTCAATCCTCACCAGTTCACAATGAGGATTTGAGGACCACCCCAGGTTACAAAACTAGTTTAAATCACAGCCCCCACTAGTGACACATTGGGGGGGGGATCTGCTAGCAAGGAAGGCCTTCCAGAACCGTCTGCATCTCCACAACACAGCTTCATAAAGCAGCTCTCAGCTGTTCTCACTCCAGTCCCAAGATGAACGTTAACAGGAGTCAGCCTGTGGGTGGAAAGAAGAGGTGCCACCAGTCATCACCAGGCGCGTCCCCCACCTCTACAGCTGAAGAGTTGGTTATCCCTGCCTGGCAGAGAAGAGAATCCTCTGTGAGGCACCTGGAGCCCTTTATAAAGGAAAAGCAGAAACATGAAGAACTGGGGATCAGACAGTGCCTCCACTTGACTCGGTCTGCTTCCTTAAAGCTAGTCCTGTACTTCTGTTTGTTTGGCTTTGCCTTTTTGCAACAGGTCTCTCTACAGAGCCCTGGCCGTCCTAGAACTCACTATGCAGACCAGGCTGACTGAATTTACAGAGGTCTACCTGCCCCTGTTTCCCAAATGCTGGGATTAACGTTATGAGCCACTATATCCAGCCTTTATACTTTTGTTTTGAAACAGGGTCTCAAGTAGTCCAGGCTGGCCTTGAAATGTATCAGGGACGACCTTGAACCCCTGATCCTCCTGCCTCAACCTCCTGAGTGTCAGGACTACAAGCATGTGCCACTGTGCCCAGCTTACTCCTACAGTTCAGAACACACTATGGGCTTTTTCAATGACTGTTTAAGATGAACGTCACAAACCATCAGATTCTAAAAACAGAGTCATAGCTTTTCTGTCTTCTCTAAACTGCCCCTTCTAGTCTCCACTTAAACTACAGTTGGGTTAGAACAAAATTTTGATCTGAAACACATCGATCGAGGCAGATGTTGGTGAGGACAGATGCACGGATGTACAAGTTAGAAAAAGACCTTCAAGAAAGGTCAAAGACCAACAACACACATCACCTTCCTTCCCGGTGTGGTCGCAGGAGGAGAATGGAGCTACCAGCACCCTCAGTGGGTTACCTGGCTATGAGGCCTCACTAGCAAATTCAGGGGTTACCTAGGTATGAGGCCTCAGTAGCATTTTCAGTGGGTTACCTGAGTATGAGGGCAAAGAGAGGTCTAATAACTGGAAACCAGGCACAGCCCTCAGCAGGCTCATGCTGGGTCCAAACTCACCAGGTCAAAGGAAGGATCAAGTGCAGAGAAAATGGTCACACCTGTTCATTCTGAGTCATGGCGTTCATTACATTATCCTTAGCATTTTTCTTTTTCAAAATGAAAACAATATAGTGAGGAAGTGATTTAGGGGTTCATAGGCGGCTGCTATCGGATTAATGGAGTCAGAGTTACTGCCAGTCAGTCCTCTCTACCCTTCGTGAATCAGCCACAGGTTTGCCTCTGAGGTTTCTGCTGCATACAGGGTTCTCATGCAAAAGGTCTTCCACCCACTCTCCTTAAAAGGCCCCCGCCCCACGGTATTGATTACACAGAATCAGACCTCACAGCACCAGCAGAGAGGAGACTGGTTGTGTGGTCCTCTGGTTCTGTAAGCAGCAGATGCAGCAGAAGTAGCACATATGCTTGAAATAGAATGTGCTCAGACTCCTCTCCGGTGCAGCATCTCAAAGCTCATGATGACAGAGAGCTGCTCAGCCTTCCTGAAACCTGGATTCCACAAGCACAGAAGGTTAACAGCACCCCGTGACGGTGCCGAGGTTAACGGATGGCAAATACAAAGTGTACAGGACATGGCAAAAGCACAGGTCTTTGCTGAAGGGAAGGTGGATGGGCAGGTGGATCGATGGACAGACAGACGGATGGACAGACAGATGGATAGGTGGGTGAATGTATAGATAGCCATGCAGATAGGCTAGCTTTAGACCAAGCCACTGAGAAGAAGTTGAAGAAAGCAAAACCACCCATCCTATAAGACACATGACTGAGTGGTTCGTGAGGAACCACTCAGGGTGAAAGGAAGGAACTTTAAGATGATGAGCAAATTTCCCGGTGGGACAGAGTAACCTGAAGGGCAGTGAGTGCCACGTCTACAAGGGTCCAGCTTAAGCCAAAGCTTTCACAGACGGAAGGGCAGTCCTGGCACACAGGAGCCAGGGGACAGTCTGCAGAGTGAGTCCTATCCTCTCCCCATGTAAGTCCCAGGGTTGAGCTCAGGTTGGCAGGCTCGACAACAAAAGTCTCTACCTACTGAGCCATCTCACTGATCCTCATTTTAGACTGTTTTTCAGACAGACTCTTGTAGCCCAAAGATGGCCTCAAACTTGCTATGTATCTTACGATGACTCTAAGCTGATCTTCCTGTTTGTGCCTCAGGTGCTGGGGTTACGGGCTTAGAGTATAACACCTAGCTCTAAAATTTTTCTGTAGCATTAATCTGAGAAAAATATTCATTTAAAAAAACAGGTCTGATATGATGCCTGCTTGTATTTTTTTATATAAATAAAGCATAGTAACAGCTATGTAAGTATTCAAATGAGAATCTTTCTGTACCACATCTTAAATTCTCTCCATCATGATGAGAAGTGGTTCTGCTGGGTGTGATTCTACACTAAATATTCTGGAGGGGGCCTACTGGGTCAGGTTCTATCAGTTGAGATGGCTGCAACCCTGCTTGTGCTCTTATTCTTGTGGCCCTCTCTAGTCTCCCAGCATATTTCATCTGTGTATTTCATCTAATTCCCATGACAACCCCGGGCAGAGAAGCCACAGGCAGAGCCTGGGCCAGCACAGCACAGGACCCACCCAAGCCCTCTAGACAGTCTCCAAGGGCCAGGCCTGACCTTGGAGCTCCCTACCCTGCCCAGTTTAGCCCCTCACTCCTTGCTGCAGAATCAATTCAATTCTTGGCAGTCTCCAAAATCTCACTAGTGGAAGAAGCAAATGTGAATGGTGACTTTCATCCATTGAGAGATAGCCTCATACCTGGCTCTCCAAACAGAGAATAAGCCCTTCTGAGACCCAATGTGTCTGTCACCTTAACAGCTGGGGATGACCCATATTTTCATTTGGCCATCTGGCTACCCTCAAGCCCATCCAGTAGAGCTGGCAGACACATAAAAGGACTAAATTAATTAACAGGCTAAATTCACACGGTTGCTCCATGCCTCCCATGAGAGGTAAGGCCCGAAGAAAACTATTTTGAAGCACATAAGCCAGATGAAAAGGTGGGGGTGTGGAAGGCAAGCCAAGGAGGGCTGGTGAGGTGACACTCTCAAGGAATAAGAATGCTACCCAGAGGACAAGAGACACCACTGTGGGTAGCACAGCAGGTCGTGATGGGGTGGGCCTGACCTGTGGCTTTGCAGTGACAACACAACTCCCTTCCTCAGAGTCTCCCAGTGTCGGCTACCAGCTGAGGACACACAGCACCTGTCTCTGTCGACGTTGGACACCATCTCTGTCCTTTAAGATGCTCTACAGAAGAACAGTACCTGGCTGAGACATACGACACTCTCCAAAAACCGTCGCTGAAGCAATGGGCATTAGACCAGGAGGATCAATCCCATGACTCATTTTCAGAGATTCCTAACGGCCCCGAGTCATAGGCTTCGTAGCTTTGCTAGCATGATGAGATTTAGAATCTAAGAAGCTAACCTCTGGCCATGTCTGTAAGGGTGTTTGGGACATGTTTCATGCAGGAGGGAATACCTGCCCTGGATGTAGGCAACACCTTCCAACGGGCAGGTGCCCTGAACTAAATCCAAAAGGAGGAAGCGAGCAGAAAGCCAGTACTCGTCTCTCCTGCTCTCGAACTGTGGATACAGTGTGACCAGTCATCTTACATGCTTGCCACCCCAACCAGAAGCCGTCTCACCGGAACGCCTTCTCTGCCAGGAGGGGCTGTATTCTCACACTGTGAATCAAAATGAACCCTTCTGTAAATTGCTTTTCTCAAGCCTTTTGTCACGGCGGCAAGAGAAGTAACCAACGCACAGGTTCAACTCTGCACGCCAATGTTCTCTGGCTTCTCATACACACTTTTTAAAAAGCGGCGTCTCAAGATCATGAAAACCAAGACTCTAAACTCCAGAGTCTCAGCTTCCATGGCTACTTGTCCCACACAGTAACTGCCAGAAGTGTACAAGATCTTACAAGAGCCTAGGGTGTCTTTGGGAGCCTTATCTGAGCCTCATCTAGCCTGTGTTATTTGTGTGTTGTTATTGCAGCCCAATGCACCCCTGCAGACTTGGACCATAGGGCCCAGAGGTATCATATACTATGAGGTAAGGCTACAAAGGGCTCTGCTCAGCACCTGTAGAATGGGCACCGGCCAGGTGCTCCAAACTACAAGGCACTCACATCCAGCTCCTTCGTTTTTCCCTTCTCTATGTCCCTCGCAGCCGGCTCGTGCCTACACTCACACCCTCTAGACACTAGAGCGCATTCCGGCTTTGCACAAGGACCTAGTTCACACTTAGTACTGTTTGTGCAAACCATGCAGTACCCAGGAGCGGTGTGTTTTCAGGTACTTCCAGGGTGGCACACTGTTTGGGGGGTATGGCATCAGCAGACAAGGTTACAATGACAACAACCAGAGTCAAATATAGCATAGAGATCACAGTTTCCTGAGAACTCAGGAGATGCAGGAGGTGAGGAAACAGGTAATGTTAGGACCAGTCACTCTAAGGGCTCAATTCATCGGAGTCCTCCCTAGTTCCAGATGATCACTGGAGATCAGGGTGAAATATCTGTGCCTAAAACTCGTTATATTTGTGTGAAATCATAAATGCAGCCAAGTGTAGTGGTGTGTGCCTTTAATCCCAGCACACTGGAGGCAGAGGTGGTAGATATCAGTTCCAGCCAGCCTGGTCTACACAGTGGCTTTCAGGTCAGCCAGGGCTATGGAAACTGCTTTATGCAGGGGCAAGGCAGACAGCTCTAGAAGGTAGTCACCTGCCTGGGGGGGGGGGGGGCTCTCCTCTCCAGAAGGAAATGTCAAGGTCACATCTGGGGGGCCTGGGGACTTGCTTAACCTCCTGCTTCAAAGAGACTGACCTTGAAACCCCACAGCAACAGGGCCTCACACCTCCCACCCTGGTGGAGAAAGGCCCAACCGTACCATAAACCCACAGACAGAGATGCTAACTGCCTGCTGGGTAGTGTGAGCAGACCCGCGAGGAAACACCACGGCCTGAAACATTTTCAGCCCCAGCCAGCAGGGACTTGCAATTTACAGGAAATTCGAAGATTTACGGAATGTTAGCGGCTCAGATTTCTTCTCTGGGAAAGGGGGCAGGAGAAACTCTACACACTGCCTCGGTGAAAGCACTTTGTTCAGAGCTAAGCCCTGACGTGTGCCGGTTAACAGACATAGCCACCACCTCACACTTCAACCCACCGCTGCAGGATGCAGGATGCAGGGTGAGGAGACTGCTGCACTAGCCTTAAAACCACCCGCCGTGGACCTCTCTCTCTCTCTCTCTCTCTCTCTCTCTCTCTCTCTCTCTCACACACACACACACACACACACACACACACACACACACACACACACACACACTCAAAACAGGGCAGGCCAGACACAGGGTCAAAAGCACAGACTTCTTTGACACAGTTCTGGGTAGGTTGTTTGTCCACGGCCCCCTTTCTGGGTACCACCATCATTAACATCTTTCTGGTGGGTCCCTGTCTGAAGATGGGCAAATCCCCCCTCAAGCGCCCGGTCTCTGTATGCTTTGCTTTTAAGTGTTTTTCTCTTATGCCCGCGTCCAGGCAGACCTCTAGAGGCCACAGTTCTGAGCCCCATCGGTCTACTCTCTCTAATTTGGTCCAGAGGAGCAAAAACCATGGTAGTCCAGAGAGGTTCCCCGCCACTAGCGCTTGGGTCAGAGCTCAGGTGAAACTGTCTTTGTCCCCTCTCCAGACTACACGTTGTCCCAAGCCCCAGGCCACCTCAGCTCTGCAGAGGTTTCTAGCTGGATGTCAAGAGCCCCCGCAGACGCTCACATCTGCTTTTCTAGACAGTCTTCCTGGACCTCCTGCCCCTAAGGAGGGTCTTTTGAGTTCTTCGACTGACCACACTGGGCTGTCACTCAGTTTGTGCCCCTACCTTCCGGGTGGGACAGGAGTTGGCATTGAGCCTGACACATGGTGGGGCACCGGGCCGCGTCACTTTAGTGTGTGAGCGCAGGCCCCAGTTGTGACCAGAGCCCCAGCAACCCGAACCCAGGGCGCAGTAAAGAGTTGTTTATGAAGCAAGCTGTCTTTCATTATTCTCACGAATGTGCCACCCCTCCGCAGATCCCTACCCTGGTTAACGCCATTTTAAGCCAGAAGAGCCCCACCACCCCGTCGCCCACCTCCCCGCCAAGTCCTTACCCGGGCAACCGAGGAATCCCGGGGTGACTACAGTCAAAGGAGTCTGTCTGAGCGGTGGCCAGGCCCTCCCCCACTGGGGTCCGGGTGGCGAGCGACTTCACCGCACACCGTTGTGCTGGGGCGGGTGGCGGGGGCAGAGGCCACGCACAGCCAGAGCCGGGCGCCTGGGTGCAGCGCAGCAGGGCGAGCGAGCGCAGAGCGGGCCACACCGCCGGCCACACCTCCAGCCCCGGAACAAAGCGCCCGCCGGCCTCCTCCCCGCGGGGCTGCACTGCCGCTCACCGCGCGCTCCGGCCCGGGCTCGGCTCCGACCCTCGGCCGCCACCTCCTCGCTCGTCCCCCGCGGGAGGAGGGAGCGCCGCGCCCGCGCCCGCCGGGCCCCGCGCCGCCGACTGACGGCTCCCCGCCAGCCAGCCCGGCCGCCGCCGCCGTCCCCGCCCCGCCGCCGCCTTAAAGCGACCGCGTCCCTTGCGCCTCGAGCGCTTTCCAATTGGCCGCGGCGACCCCAAAAGGGCGCCACTGCGGGCGCTGGGACAGCTGGCATCAGGCAGGGTCCCTCGGCCCCACGTACTCACCGCACCGACCCGCAACCCCGGCAGCCACCGCCGAGCCTGGGACACAAATGAGAATTCGCTCCGGGCGGCTTTAAAAGAGTCGGCGCTCCAATCTTTAACTCTCTTCAGCGGCCGCCAACTTCGAGACCTGCAGACGCCTCCCCAGTCCTAGATGACTCCTGTCAACAGAGTCCCCAGAACCCCAGGGCTCGAGGGCCTGCTAGGTGCGAAGTTTCAGGCCTCAAAGTCCATGCGAATTTGCTAGTGGGACAGGAGGCGACAGTCGTGCAGCTTTTCGCTGTTCCTCTGGGTAGCAGTCATCCCCCGCCCCAGGCCACCCCCTTTCACAAGACTTTAGATAGGATCACATAACGCTGAATGTACGCTTTTAAAATGTGCGTTTCGGTAGGGTTTTGGTATATTCACAAAGTTGTGCAACCATAGTTATTATCTAATTCCAGAACATTTTGGTCACTACCCTCTTTCCCCAATAAATAAAAACCTCTGTGGGTAGCCTTTCCTCATTCTTCCCTTCTCCCAGCCTCTGGAAACCTCTAATCTGCTTTCCAGCCACGGTGGATTTGCCTATTCAGAACATTTTCTATAAATGGAGTCATACAGCATGTGGTCTCTGTGACTGACTTCTTCCACGGTGTCTTCAGGCTGAATGTATGTGGGCCAGTGTAGCAGGGAGTGTAGCAGCGCCTCAAACAGACACATCTCCCACCGTATGCACAAGAACCATTTTGTTTGACTGCTTGTCAACCGATGGTTATCTACGTTTTTATTTTGGGCTGTTATGGATGAAGTGGCTAGAATATTACTATACAAGTCTGTGGAGCTTGGATACACCTCCAGTGGAATCACCAGGTCACTCAGGTAACTCTTTTCGGGGATGGATCCGTTTCCAAAGCAGCGTTTTACTTTCCAACAACTGTCTCCACATTGTGTGTGTGTGCGTGCGTGCGTGCGTGTGTGTGTGTGTGTGTGTGTGCGTGTGTGTGTGTGTGCGTGCGTGCGTGTGTGTGTGTGTGTGCGTGCGTGCGTGTGTGTGTGTGTGCGTGTGTGCGTGCGTGCGTGTGTGTGTGTGTGTGTGTGTCATGCACATGTCTGTAGACGACAGAGGACAACATTAGGTGTCGTTCTTGGGTGTTATTCACCATTTTGCTTTGTTTTGATGTTTGGTCTGGGGAATCATGGTTATTGTTTTGGTTTTATTGTTGTTTATTTTGAGATGGTGTCTCCTTGACCCGGAGCCTGCTGAGTAGGCAGGCTGGGATGCAAGTCTAGGGGACCTGGCTATCTCTGCCTCCCTCCCCAGGTAGGGAAGGCCTGACTTTAGACACAGCTTTTGTTCCTTTCTTGTTTTTGTCGACACTTGTAATTCTGTGTCTTTTAAATATGGCCACACTAGTGGGGGTGAAGTGACCTCTTGTTCTAAGGCTCAATGCTATTTCATTCTTCTCTCCCCCCCCCCAGACAGGGTCTCCCTACCTCCACATCCACTTCAGGGTCATTTCCTTTCTTTCTTTCTTTCTTTTTTTTTTTTTGTAAATGGCCTTTATGACTTTACACACCCAGGCCTGTCTCACCGTTTTGCACCGCATCCCGCAGGCCAGGCTGAGATTCTGCCTAGGGCAGGTTTCTGTTGGCCTCCCAGCCACCAACCACTTGGTGAGAGCTACTCCTTACACTCAAACCCCCATATGCTGCTCTCAAAGCCCAGGTGGCCGTCAAGAGACCCAGGACAGAAAGAACACACTAGACGGCAGTGAAAGTGCCTGTCACTGGCAGTAAGGGAGTAATTGACGTGGCTGAGGAGGAGCCTTGAAGACCGGAAGCCCACCTTGACTTCGCCTTGCCCTGCCGCTGCCCTTTCCTCCCATTATTATTTACCACGGCCTCAGGGTGTTCCATATGAGTGGAGTTTATATCTATTCTATTTCCATACAGAAATCCTTCTCATGTCTCCCCAGAAATAAGACCTTAAATAGCTTAATTGTCATATTCCTGAGGGCCTTCAACAGTCACCCAGGACGGATTATCCCTTTTAGGCTGCCTCCCCTGTTCTTTGAACCCCGAAATAAGGCTGTGGCTTAGTTGCTGGTGAGCAGTCTTTTTAAAACAGGACGACTTCTGAGAGGAAGTCGATGGAGCACCCACTGAGTGCCGGCCTTGGAACAGCCCCCTCCCCCCCCCCAGTTCAGGACTAAGCAGTGTTGGAGAGAGATTTACAGAACTACGTGGGAGCCTAGAGAAGAGAGCACCTAGGCAAAGGTCCAGAAGAAGCAAGTGAGAGCTGTGTAGCCAGGTCAGAGGACAGGGATGGGGGTGGGGGTAGGAACTAATCCAGCAGCTGGGCTAAGAGCTAAGAGACAAAAACTTGTATACTTAGGCCCCATTGAGCTGAAGCCTTTCCAAAGATTCCAGCAGATACGCATGGCTGATCAGGTGTGCCTGAACGTGGTACACCAGACTTCTGGCCAAGGACTCAGAGAGAGCACAGACCAGATTTCATGCCTTTAGGTCCAAGGCCAGCCAGTGGGCCAGGAGCCAATTCCCGGACTAGAATAAAGGTCAGAGTTGCTGGCTTGACACACAAAGAGACCTCCCTAGTTGGTGAGAAAGCAAGCGAGCTGCACTCACCGCCCTGGGGAATGCCGGAAGCTGTGGGTCAGAACAGACTGGAGATAAGGGTTCAGTGGGTAACTTGGAGTGGGCTGGAGCCTTCAGGACTGGAAACCATCCATGTCCTCGCTGCTCAGTATTCCTCTAGACTCCAGGCTCAGTGTGGTCTTTGAGGAAAAAGGCAGCTCTGAACTGCTGGTACCCCACACGTGAGGTGCCAGCTACTGGACACAGTGATGGGCTACCAACCTCCCAGGGGCCTGTGCAAAAAGCCTTATCTGTCTTGGTCTAGATGTAAAGAGGTTGTGAGTTCGATCCCATGCAGCTCATGGCCCTAAAGATAGGCTCTCCTGCCTACAAGACCCATACTCTTCCTGCCACGCATGTGGCCTGAACAGGCAGGCCGCTTGTGAGTGTTTGGTGCTAGAGACGTAGGGAAGTAAATAAGAAGACAGCCTTTGTTCTAGGGACAGCATCTTCAGGCTTTAACTGTCTTTTCTGCTAGTGCAAGTTCAAGATGGTCCGTTCTCCACTTAGGACATAGAACCAAGAACTGCTGAAATCTGCTTTCAGAGTTCCCACGGCTTCTGCCAAACACTTCTCACTGCCCCGATTAGAAGTGAGGCCTCCCAAGAGTTTCTTTGGGGTCATTCATAATCCACCCCAGCCAGAGGTGCCCTCTTGCTCTCTGGAACCAGAAGAGCAGTCTCCCATGAATCTTCACATTCACCACCAAACTCCTCCAGTCGCTCACCTCACAGACTTGTTTCTAGCAGTGTGGACCTTTCCCCTTGGAATTTCCACTCCAGCAGATTTAAACTTCAGGGGTTGCGACCAGTAGGAAAAAAATAGATTTTTACATTGTGAATCGGAAATACACACCACACACACACCACACGCGCGCGCATACACACACACACACACACACACACAGCAGAAGCCTCTTCAAACAATTGTTATTTTTATTATGTGTGATACCCTGACATATTCCATTCTATTCTGTGTCCTTAACATGCGATATTTCGACAACCAGGGCTGTAGATTAGTGATATTGCCACAGAATATTTTAAGAAAAGTCAAAAGAAGACTTTGAACTGGAAGCTAATCATGCTAATGAAAATGGGGGGGGGAGTTTTGGTTTTCAGATATCAAGATTTCCTTTTCTAGGGGAGGGTAAGCAGGTGTGAACCAGTAAATTCCTGTCAAAACAGAAGCTGAGGTTTCTAGCTGCCTCTTCCATCCCCTTATCTAAAATATTAGCCAGTTTGGGGTACCAGCTAGTGACTGTTTGCCCAGGAGGGCTTATGATAGAGGAAATAGTGACAAGTAAGCTCTTACCACGTGATGGTCAAATGGCAAATGAGAACACAGGAGACCTTCAGCAGCTCATTTCTTCTGTGTGAGGATTGTTGAGTGCTGGGCCTTAAAAGGCACTGGAGAAAACAGGATGAGGGGACTGGATAGATGGTTCAGCAGTTAAGGGCACTTGTTGAGGAGGACGTGGGTTCGATTCCCAGCACTCAGTGGCTAAGGACTATCTGTAAGTTCAGTTCCTTTCCTTTGGCCCCTGTGGGCAGAAGCACAATTGTGGGGCAGAGACATACATGATGGCAAAATTCCCACACACATAAGATTAAAAAAATAATTAAACCTAGAGGAAACAGAAGAAAAATGACAAAGAAGAAGATGACACAGAAGATGACAACAGCAGAGCAATGTCTTCCCTAGTCCCACGGTGTCTAGAAAACCAAAGCTTCCCAAGAAGTAAGGGCTCGACGGAATCCTGAGCCGAGTTTGAAGCTCCGTGTGGACCAAGCCTGGGCAGCTGGATCAGGAAACCCTCAAGGCCAGAACAAAAACTCCATTGAGGATAGCAAGGCTCTCAAGGCTCTTAGTTAAAACGAGAATTAAAAATCCAGCCCCAATCCAGTTTAATCCCGGATTTACGTGCTCATTCCTCTCCCATCTGCTTAACAAAGGAAAAGCAGTTCTATTTATTTATTTATTTATTTGGTTTTTCAAGGCAGGGTTTTCTGTGTAGCCTTTGCTGTCCTAGAAGTCACTCTGTACACCAGGCTGGCCTCGAACTCATAGAGATGCGCCTGCCCTCCGCCTCCTGAGTGCTGGGATTAAAGGTGTGTGCCACCACCACCTGGTGAAAAGCAGTTCTTGATAAATTACACACAACGTTTGCAAATAGTAAAATCAGTCCATAAGTAATAAGGTTAATTCTAAAGTGCAGGCTCATATGCGGGCCAGTGCCAAAGCATGGTCCTCGCATGCCTGCGGTACAGGTGCTGCGTACCAGTCTCCTCTGAGATTAAAGCATTCCATCCTGCAGGGGAGCTCCTTAAGCAATCAAGTCACTAAAAAACACCTTCAAGCTCTCCCTCAATCTGGCCAGATTCACTAGGCCCCTCCCTACCAGACAGGGCAGAGCCAGCTGCAAAGATGACTCCCAGACAAAATGAGCTGCAAATGAAGACTCTGAGAACAGATAAGCTGCCCAGGTAAAGTAGAAACACGCTGAATGGCCTGGAAGAAGTTTCTCCAGAACTTTCCACAGGAATGATGCTCTGTGTTGGGTTGACACTGGAAGAAGTTGCCCACGGAGATGGACTGTGTGCTTCTGATTGTCACACGTAGAGCAACCTGCCCCCTGGGCACATCAGAATCAAGAAGAATGCCTTGTCCAAGGAAGGCTGCTGGTCCTTATGTCAAAGTTTAATGTTGCACTAGCTGACCAAGGAAACATTAGTACAGCTGGGCAGACAATAAGGTGGGTTGAGAGAGACAGGCAGGAAATTGATAAAAGGCACAACTGACTTTAGAAACATTTACTAGGATCTCCTATAGCTAATAAATACAAATGCCTCCCGACTCAGGGCTTCCACTCCCAGGTCTCCATCTGAGGAAGTACATGAGCATGTTTACTGGGAGATACATGGTGCTGGATCTGCTTTATACACGGCTGCCCCAAACTAGAGATAAGCCATATGTTTCTTAACACAATAACAAATTCTGTAAAAATGTGGTTAATTCAGACAGTGGGATACTACACCACGATAAAGAACAAAGCAGTGAAACACAATAACACAAATGAAACTTGCAGAGACAGCCCTGAGGCCCAATGAAAATTAAAACTAGGGAGCTAGAGGGATGACTTGGCAGTCAGCAGCGAGGACACAAGTTCAATTCCCGGCACTTCCATCTGCCTCACAACCACCTGTAACTAGAGCTGCAGAGGACCTGATGCCTTCTTCGGGCCTCCATAGGTACTTGCATCCATATATATATATATATATATATATATATATATATATATATATACACACACACACACACACACACACACACACACACACACATATATGTATATATATGCATCCCCTACCCAGACACAGGAAATAAAATAAAATCTTTAAAAAACAACAAGCCAGCTGATAGTGCTAACAGTCAAGGCAGTGGTCTGGTTTGGACAGCAGAGAGATAGAGAGCCAAGTGGGAACCTGTGTCACGGTAATCACACCTGCGCAAGTAAACCTGGAAGCACACAGTGCTGCGCATTAGTGATTAGTGTATTTTACACACATCAATGTGTGCTATGCTTTTGAAACTTTAAGCATCTCCACTAATGATTAATACGTGGAGGAAACTGTGTATGGGACTGCTTAAGGGGAGAAATTAAAATATGCAAAAGAATTAAAGGGTATAAAATTTTAAATTATAACTAAAATCAAGATTGCATCAGGTCAGTGTAATGGCAGACTGAACGCAGTTGTGAGAAGACTTCATGATCCAGATGCCAAATCAGAGGGTGGCACTGGGACCAAAACACAGAGGAAAACAAGTGCAAGTGATCATAGCACTGAAGTTACACAGGACATACTAAAATACCCAACAATCACATCACAAGGGAGGAATGACAGGGAGTGTCTGTCGGTATAGGGAGAGATACAGGGAGAGGATGTTCCCAACTTTATGAAAGAATCAATCCTCAATCAGTGCAAGGAAAATCATAAACATAACCCCAAACTCTTGAGACCACATTTCACCCTAATCAGAATGGCTATCATCATGAGCACCGAAGACAAAATACTGGTGAAAACTTGGGGGAAGCGGTGCCTGCAGCTGCTGCTGTCGGGAGTGTCAACTAATGCAGCCACTGTGGGAATCAGTGTGGGGGCGCCTCCAAACATCAAAAATAGAACTACCATATGGCACCATATTCCATATACCACTTGTGGACGTATTTCCCACCTGCACCACCTCAGAGATTCTTGCACACCAATGTGTATTATGATGCTTGCAAGGAAATGAACCCAGCCTAGACGCCTATCCACAGAGGAATGGATACTAAAAAACTGGCATATATGCACAGTGGAATTACACTCATCTGTTAAGAAAACTGAAATTTGCGAAGCCTGAGGCAGCAAACTCTACAGGAGCAGGACTGAATCAGTGACCTGGGCTGGAGCCGGCCTGAGGGAACAAATTCCACAGGAGTTGGACTGAACAAGCAACCTGGGCCAGAGCAGGCCTGAGGCAGCAAACTCCACAAGAATAGGATTGAGCTAAAGACCTAGGCCAGAGCGGGCCTGGGACAGTGAACGCCACTGGAGCAGGAGCAGATCCAGACCAGGGACATTTGTAGAAGCAGGACTGGGCCAGTGACCTAGGCTGCAACAGGCCTGAGGCAGTGAGCTCCACGGAATCAGGATTGAGCCAGCGACCTAGGCCAGAGTGAGCCTGAGATGGTGAGCTCCATGGAAACAGATCCAGACCAGGGACATCTGCGGAGACAGGACTAAACCAGCGACTTGGGCCGGAGCAGACCTGAGACAGCAAACTCCACAGGAGCAAGTACAGGGGAGCAACGGCTGAGCAAGTAGGCCAGAGCCAGAGACTGCTGCAGGTCTGGGCATGAATCTGGGACCTTTGAGGGAATAGACCTGAGCCAGGACCCCACAGGTCTGGGTGTGAGTCTGGGACCTCCTAGGAACTACGCCTGAGCAAGGACCTCTGCAGGTCTGGGCATGAGTCTGGTACCTCTGAGGGAGTAGTCCTGAGCCAGGTCCTCTGCAGGTCTGTGGACACCAGAGTTTGGGATCTCTGAGAGAAAAGATCAGAGCCAGAGACCTTTGCAGGACCAACCCGAAGCCAGGGACTTCTGTAGGAGCAATCCAGACCAGGGACATTTACAGAAACAGGTCTGAGCTGGCAACCTAGACCAGAGCAGGCCTGAGACAGCCATCTCCATGGGAGTGGAGCAAACCCTGGGAGCACTGAGCAACCTCCAGGAACACAGAATGACCAATGGGGTAACTAGAACCGTGGCACTGACTGCACCACGAGGAACAACCATTTGAGCCTTGGACTCACTGACACCTAGATTAATCACCAGAGTCACAGACAGCCCCACCCACACCAATTAGAGGAAAAGATGAGTAGACAAGGTTAGAACATATGCAACAGCACAATACCAGTAAAATCTAGAGACCCCACAATAAGACTTGAACCAAATATAGATGAAGCAGAATAAAATGACCTAAAAAATAACTTCAGAAGAATGTTTGAGACTCTTAAAGAGAAAATGAGAAATTTCCTCAAAGAAATGGAGGAAAAGACAAACAAAATATTGGAAGACATCAGCAAATCCCTTAAAGAAAACCAAGAAAAAATAATCAAACATATGAAAGAAACTATTCAAGACTTGAAAACTAAAAGAGAGACAATAAAGAAAACACAAGCCGAGGGAAATATTGAAACAGAAATCATGAGAAAATGATCCGGAACCACAAATGCAAACATAAATAGCAGAATACAAGAGATAGAAGAGAGAATCTCAAGTGCTGAAGATACAATAGAGGAAATAGACTCATCAGTCAAAGAAAACATTAACTCTAACAAAGGCTTAACACAAACTATTCAGGAAATACGGGACACCATGAAAAGACCAAACTTAAGAATAATAGGTATGGAAGAAGGAGAAGAAGTTCAACTCAAAAGCACAGAAAATATATTTGACAAAATCATAGAAGAAAACTTTCCCAACCTAAAGAAAGATAGGCTTATGAAGATACAGGAAGCATACAGAACACGAAATAGATCAAAAAAAGTCCCCTCGCCACATAATAATCAAAACACTAAACATACAGAATAAAGAAAGAATATTAAGAGCTGCAAAGAAAAAAGGCCAAGTAACATATATATAAGACCTATCAGAATTACACTTGACTTCTCATTGGAGGCAATGAAAGTCAGAAGGTTGTGGTCAAGTGTTATGCAGACATTAAGAGACCACAGATGTCAGCCAGACTACTATAGCCAGCAAAACTTTCAATCACTAAAAAAGATGAAACAAAATGTTCCATGACAAAACCAGATTTAACCAAGACCTAGCCACAAACCCATCCCTACACAAAATGCTAGGAGGAAAACTCCAACACAAGGAACAACAACAACACAGACAGTTGATGATCTCACAGTAGTAAATCCCAAAGAATGGAAAATACACAAATTAACATCACCACCAACAAAAACTAAATTAACAGGAGACAACAATCACTGGTCACTAACATCCCTTAGTATAAATGAACTTAACTCACCTATAAAAAGACACAGGCTAACAGATTGGATATGAAAACAGAATCCATCCTTCTGCTGCATACAGGAAACACACCTCAAGCTCAATGACAGACATCGCCTTAGAGTAAAGGGTTGGGGGAAAAATTCCAATCAAATGGACCTAAAAAACAAGCTGGTGTAGCATCCTAATATCTAACAAAATAGACTTCAAACTAAAATCAATCAAAAGAGACAAAGAAGGGTATTTCATATTAGTCACAGGAAAAATCCATCAAGAGGAAATCTCAATACTGAACATTTATGCCCCAAATACAAGGGCACCCTCATATGTAAAAGAAACACTTCTAAAGCTTAAATCATACATTAAACTCCACACACTAATAGTGGGAGACTTCAATACTCCACTATCACCACTGGACAGGTCAGTCAGAAATAAGGGAACTAACAGATGTTATGACTCAAATGGACTTAACAGACATTTATAGAATATTTTATCCAAACATAAAAGAATATACTTTCTTCTCAGCACTTCATGGAACCTTCTAAAAAAATTGACATACACCCATCAGCACAACCCAAACCCACTACACTGGCACAGCCACGTGCCAGTGAGGGTGTGGACAATAGGAGCTTTTGTTTCTTTCAGGACAGGATGCAAAATGGAATATCTGCTTTGGAAGACAATTTATAATTATATAACAATTTCTAATTACTTATAAAGCTGAAAATATTCTTACCAGCATTTGAGTTCCAGATATTTGCTTGCAAGAGTTGAAAGTTATGTCTACATAAAACTTTACACTTTGGTGTTTGAGGCACCTTTATTTCTAACTTCCAAAACTTGGAAGCGGCCAGATAGCTGTCCCTAGGTGAGTGAATAAATACTTTGCTACATTCAGACGCTGGTCTGGTAAGCAGTGCTAACAGAGAGATCAGTGAGCCCTTCAAGCCATATAGCTTTGAATGTATGTTCCTGAGTGAAGAAGCCAGACTTTAAAGGACGCCAACTGTGGGGGCAGAGAACAGCTCAGCTGTCAAGAGCACTAGCTGCTCTTCCAGGACACTGGTTCTGTTGACAGCACCTATGGGGCAGCTCCTGCCTGTAGTTCCCACTCCTAGAGATCTGACGCTCTCTTCTGGCCCCCGTGGGCACCAGGCGTGCATGTGGCGCACATACATACATGCTGGCAAAACACAGACACATAAGGTAAAAAATAATAAGTTTTTAAAGGATGCATCCTGGCTGAATTCATTTCTGTGGCATCTTGAAAGGTAAATCCACAAAGCCAATGAAGGGATCAACAATTGTCAGGGGCTGGCTGGGGGGTGGTAAGAGGAACACAGAAGAGATTTCTAGGGTAGGGAAAGTATTCTGTGTGATGCAAGGCTGATTGATATAAGTCATTATACATTTGCCAAGACGCAGGGAGTTTTCCACACCAAGAATAAACTACGCTGCAGACATGTCCAATCTGTGGTCTGCGGGCCACGTGTGGCCAATGAGAGCTTTGGAATGCAGCCCAATTCAGAATCATGAACTTAGTTAAAACGCTACAAGACATATTTTGGTAAACTCCATTGCACGGTGCTTATGTGTGAGCTTTGCAGATAATGTCATGTCACAATGGCAAACATTTATGCACACCTGATAGGTCATTATGATACAGCCATATAGGTTTTCAACTATAACAAATATAAGACACTGGGGGAAGATGCTGATAATGGGGCAGCCATGCATATGTGTGGACAAGCAAGGAAGGAGAAGACAGGCCAAAAGCCCCTACAAAACCTGTGGCTGGCACAAGGGACTTAGCAGCAATGTGGGTGGACTGACAACCTGACACAGCCTCAGAAGCCAGCATAGAGATGTGGTAAGTACCAGAAGTACCAAATGCCTCTCCACCCTGCATTGGCATTCGGGAAGGTCAGTGTAACTTCAAGGTAACTCCAAAAATGGGGTCCATGTCAAGAGGAAGCCCAAAGAACAGCAACTGAGAACAACCTGGGTTTACTGGTAGGAAACGCATCTGGCCAAAGCTTAATTCTGACACCAGATGGAATAACTATTTTGAATGAAAGTCAGCTGTATGGCATTTTTGGGGGGATTTTGGTGCTCATTACTGTGGAGTGTAGGGAAGGGAGGAAAAGTACGTGCTTGCCATGGAGGGCCAGGAAGTTCCTCAAAGAGATGGTCACATACCAGCATATAAAGACCTTAAAAACATAGCTGAAGAAAGTTAGAAATGAATGTGAAATGAAATATATAATCCTGATATAGTTTGAAGTATATACTCACTCAAGAAATGGATTTTTGTAAATATATATGTCTATGTACATATATGTACACACATACACACACACACACAAAGGAGATATACCAGATGTGTTCTCCAGGGCAGTTGGGGGAGGAGAGAGGGTTCCTAGCTATTACCTAGATGATGGGGCCCACCCAAACTCTATGTGCTAACAGTCCATGGAAGGAAGATCTCATCTCAGAGTTGCACACATGCAAGGCAAAAGAAGGTGAGGTTGGGAAACTGGGGAGCATGTAATAGTGTGCACACTCACTGGTGTGTGAGAAATGACTTTCAACCTGTGCCCTGCCCTGAGGATCCCACTTCACACAGCAGCATTGGGATCCATTTTGAGTATAAATGCAGAGGTGGGATGGGTGTAGAAGCCACCCCCTGACTGACACCATCCATGAGGCACACGACGTATTCTTGTCAGTACAAGGTCCCACCTATAAACTTATCATATTAAAAGCATTTCAAAAAAGTCAGACCTGTAAGCTTGCCAAACACACCAGATCAATAAAGGGTGCACTATCCTCACCTGGGATCCCTTTAAGAAAGGACATTTAACAGAGCGGCGGTGATGTTCTACTATGCTGACTTGTTTTCTGACCATTGGATACCCATGCCAAGGGCCCAACAAGCAGACACCTCCCAACTGCCCCCCCAGAGTTATGGCGCAGCATGTGTGTGTGTGTGTGTGTGTTTTGTTTAAAGGGTAATGTGAGGTTTGAGTTAATATTAGTAACTAAAATTGGAATAAAAGAGACCACACGGAGCTAGGAGCCAATGGTGAAAAGCACTGACTGCTCTTCCAGAAGACCTGTGTTCGATTCCCAGCACTCACACACTGTGGCTCAAAAATGTCTGCAGTACCAGTGCCAGAGGGTCTTACACCTTCTTCTGACTTCTTTTGGGCACCAGGCGTGCACACCGTGCACAGAAATACATGCAAGCAAAAATATTCAAGCACATAGAATAAAAATAAGACTCCATAATAGCCAATGATCATGTTTGAAAGGACTGGCATTAGCACAAGATACCCTAAGACCAAATTCTTAGAAGAGATTTATTTGCCTCAAAGGGACATAAGGACAGAGAATAAGAGACAAAGACAGGAGATAGAGGACTAGGGAGAGGGGGAAGGAGAAAAAGGATAGGGAGGGGGGATATTTCCCCGGGAGGGACAAAGGACTGCCTCTGGGTGGAGAGGAGACAGATGTGGCCCATAGGTAAATGCCAGTTTATAAAGATGAATGGGGGTGGGGGCCGGAGAGATGGCTCAGAGGGTAAGAGCACTGGCTGGTCCTGAGTTCGATTCCCAGCAACCACATAGTGGCTCACAACCATCTATAATGAGACCTGGTGCCTTCCTTGCCAGCAGTACATTGTATGTTCAATAAATAAATAAATCTTTAAAAAAATAAAAAATAAAGATAAATGGGGATACCCTGTGTTGGGATGAGGTTTTAATTTTGCTTGGACAGACTAAGTATAGTAACCAATGGGGGGCTTTTGATTGTTGGACTTAGTTACTTTGATAGTTGGACCTTAGTAGTCAATCTCAGGAGGAGAAAGTGGCCAAATAGACCTTGGTGGCTAGCATTAAGAATGCAATCTCTTAGCAAGGCAGAGGGAATGGGTGAAGGGCAAGGCCTGCCAGAGCCATGTTTGCCAGGCTCAGGCCTGCTATAGCCCCTTCAATATTATCAAAGGAAATCTGGATTACATGGTAAATTGCAGCTAGCAAAACTAAATGTATCTGCTGTGTAACAACTTTCCCGGGAGAGACTAAGCATGCATGTCTACTACCCCAGACGGGGGACCCTGACAGGCCAAAGAATGGGTCCCACCAAAGACCAACTCGGTGGGCCAATGAGTTTTATCCAGCTTACTTTCCTGTTTCCAGAGCTTCGATGGAATGTTTCAGTCTCCAAGGAAACTTACACGACAGTAGCCAGTGTCAATAAATTCTGACATTGTCAGAAAACACCGATGTGGCTGTATTTCTGAAAGTGTTTTCAAATACGCAGGTTCCTAAGAAACTGAGTGGCTTTCATCTGTAGTGTATGACAACTGGAGCCCCTAAGCCTTGGAAATGCCATTAGGGCTGCAGTTCTCAACCTGTGGGCCATGACCCCTCTGGGGGGTTGAACGATCCTTTCACAGGGGTCACCTAAGACCATCGGGAAACACAGATATCCACATTATGACTCACAACAGTAGCAAAATTACACTTATGAAGTAGAAACGAAAATAATTTTATGGTTGGGGTCACCACAAGGGGAACTGTGTTAAAGGGTCACAGCATTAGGAAGGCTGGGAACCACCGCAGTAGGGGAAGGGAAAGAGAGATCTACTTCTGCCTCTCAGGTTCAAAGTCATCCTCAGGATGGAGTCAACCATAGTTCTAGCTTAGATCATTTGGGCTTTTCTGGGCAATCACTCGATGCAGGAGGCTTCTGAGATGGGGGGAGGAAGAACAGAATAGGAATCTAGGAGCTGAGGCTTGTTTCCAGGGTTACCAAAACCCCTGCTATATCAAATGCAATGGAGGCCCTGGCAAGGCTTTTTTTCCAAGCTGAATGCTGGGACAGATAGTGGCATGGGATACAAGCTGGTGTGGCAGCAGCCAGTGTGGCAGCAGCTGGGCAGCTGACTAGGTAATGGGATAACAGCACTGGGTTCAGTAAATGCCTCTGCACAGATTTCCTACATAATTTTGCCCAACATCCCTAACTATTCAGTGCAGATTTGCAAGCTTGTCTGTTCATTCCCTTGAAGCCACAGCCCGAGCGTACACGAGTTGGGAACCTAACCCTTATATGTGCTTCCCCGCGCCAGGTATGGGGTGTGATAAGCCTTCGCCGTTCAGTCACAGACTGGTAATGGGCTAGCTGTCCCGGAATGCTGGTTTCACTGCCTGAGCTGAAAGAACAAAGTTTTGAAATTTCATTGTTTTTTTGGTTGGCTTGACATTTTTAAAATTTATTCATTTTTATTTTATGTATATGAGTGTTTGCCTCTGTGTATGTATGTGCACCATGTTAGTGCCTTGTGCTCTCAGAGAACAGAATTCCATCTGGGACCGGGAATACAGGTGGTTGCAAGCCACCATGTGGGTGCTGGGAACTGAACCCAGTCCTCTTCGAGAGCAACAAGTGCTCTTAACCCCTGAGCCATCTCTCCAACCCCTGATAGTTATTTGTTTGTTTTTGTTTGTTTATGGCAGCATCTTATGTATCCCAGGCTGGTCTTGAACTCGCTATGCTGCCAAGAATCACCTAGAATTTTTGATCCTCCTGCCTCACCTCCTAGATGATGGGAGGATTCTGGCACTGCTTTCCACTCCTTTCTTGTCGATAGCTGGGCTTCAGGCCGATGCAAACTGGATCCCGAATGCCTTGTGTTCCTTCTGTGACTTGCACGTCTCGGGAGTTTCTCAGAAGGCAGCACACGGCGAGTGCAGTGAACGCCTGGAGCTTTGGGTCCCTGGGAATTTGCTGGGATAGACTGTGGGAGTGATTTGAAGAACAGGCTGTAGGAGAGTGGACTGCTGCTGTCATCGAGCAATGTCAGGGCCTCCAGACACAAGTCAGTCTAAATGATATCCTAAACACGGCACGTAATATTCAAAGATGCACTCAAATCTTTGAGCTAGATGTTAATGAGGTCTGGAGACCCCAGAGGGCCATTTAGCACAACGCATTCCACTTGAGGGAAGTGTGCGGGATTATTGGGGGAGGAAGTCTTTATAATGGGGGCTGTGGACTGACAGCTCTGCCTCAGAAACATGTCAGGCCAGCTAGCTGGGAAGAGAGCTGTAAGAAGAGCCTAGAAGACAGGGCTCTCCCCACCCCATCAACAGACAAAGTTCATTACCTCTCTGGAGTGGTCAAGAATTATGGAGTGGGTGCCAAACATGGTAGCTCCTGCCCGTAGCCCCAAATATTTGGGGAGACTCATTTGAGTTCAGGAGTTTAAAGTCGGCCTGGGCAAATAGTTTGATCTCATCCCAAACAAAACATTGTGGTCTGTGATTTTTTTTTACTCTCTTTGCAGGCTAACAATTAGTCCCCCCCACCCCACACCCCCACCACGTAGTTTTATAGGTGCTGGCAGAAGATATGAAGTTTCTAAATCAGACACAAAGGAGAATTTATTAGTCAAAACAAAAACAGTACCAAGGTTACCGAATCTCGGTTCCCCACAGGACCACGTAAAAGGGCTGGGGTGTGTCACAGGCTTGGAACTCTAGTTCCAATAAACCGAGGCTCCTCCATGGAAGTAAATGTGCCTCTGAGAAAAGAGCATCTCTCCAAGGCTATGAGCAAACCTTTGCTTTGCTCTGGAAGAACACTGTATCTTTCAAGGCTCTGACACAGTTCTGAAAAGATAGTCAGGAATACAGGCAGCCATCGCTTCTCTCGGGAATACAGGCGTCCATCACTCTTTGCACAACACGTCAGACATGAAAGGTTGTTGGGAAAACATCTGCTTGTGGGTTGTAAGGTATACATCATATGAAACAGCTCTTTGCTGCTCGAACTTCTCAAGAAGCTAGGACAGTGGGCAGCCCAGGGCTCATTAGTTCTGGTCTTGATGGCAGCCTGAGGCTCTGTGATAAAACACACACCAAGAAGTTCCAGCAGTTTGGTGGGAATGCTAACTGACTTCTTAGCGTGAAGAAAATACAGCACAACGGATATAGGTTGCCAGGCTCAGAGAGGCATTTTATAACTCACTTGTCTTATTGGCAAAGTCATCACCGCCCAGGTATCACATGTCTTTAACCACAGCACGGGAGAAGCAGAGGCAGACAGATCTCTTTGAGTTCATGGTCAGTCTGGTCTACAGTGTGAAATCCTGTGTAGTAGTTTGAATGTAATTGCACCCCCAATAAGCTCGTAGGGAGTGGCACTATTAGGAAGTGTGGTTTTGTAGGAGTTGGTGTGGCCTTGTTGAAGGAAGTGTGTCACTACAGGGGTGGGCTTTGAGGTCTCCTGGGCTCAAGCCACACTCAGTGCAGGCACAGTTCACTCTCTGTTGCCTGTGGATCAAGATGTAGGACTCTTAGTTCCTTCTCCAGCACCATGTCTGCCTGTATGCCCTATATTCCCTGCCATGATGATAATGGACTAAACCTCCGAAACTATAAGCCACCCAAATTAAATGTTTTCCTTAATAAATTTGCCATGGTCATGGGGTCTCTTCATAGCAATTGAAATCCTAATTAAAACACCTTGTCCCAAACAACAACAAAAACAACAGCAATGATGACAAAAATCATACCCACAATCAACAACAAAATACTGTATATGGAGAGCACTAATTAGAATAAGGAGTTTATTAATAACAATAAGAAGACATGAAATAGGAACATTGGGGAGATCTGGAGGGAGGTGCACGGATATGCTCAAAATACATTGTATAAATATATAAAATTGTCAAAGAATAAGTAAAAATAAAAGTCTTACTTAAAACCACTAGCAATCAATAGTGAGTTCAGCAAGATCTCAGAACAGTAGTAAGTATGGGAAACAAGCAGACATATTCCAGGTTCTGAGAGCAGGTAACTGAAAATGAAGTTAAGAAATAAAATGTTTCAACACTGGAGGGTTGGGAGTGCTTGTTATTCTTCCAGAGGACTTGAGTTCGGCTCCCAGCTCCAGTTCCAGGGATAGTTTGACTTCTCTGGCCTCCACAGACACTCTTGCAAAACCCCCAAATATGCATAATTAAGTAAATCTTTTTTAAAAAGGAATAGCACGGGGGCTGGAGAGATGGCTCAGAGGTTAAGAGCACTGGCTGCTCTCCCAGAGGTCCTGAGTTCAATTCCCAGCAACCACATGGTGGCTCACAACCATCTGTACTGAGATCTGGCGCCCTCCTCTGGCCGTGTGGGCATACATCGAGGCAGAATGTTGTATACATAATAAATAAAGAAATCTTTAAAAAGAAAAGGAATAGCAACTTTCAATAATAATGGGAAAGAAAACAAAATGCAAATGACTTCTGCTTTTTCAATAACATGAAAATATTGTTGAGATAAAACAAAAGCAAAAGTCTGACGATTTAACTTGATCTAGATGCCCAAGACCCTGCGTTCTATCCCTAGCTCTGGGAAGAAGAAATAATGAGATCACCCTGTTTACAGACTGAGTGACTCAACAGCAATCCAGTGTCAGTTCTGCCCGAGCTAATCTTTAGAGTCAGCACAATCCTGCTCAAATTGAACAGAATTTTCCCAAAGATATTAACAGGCTGACTCTGAAGTTTGCATTAAAATCAAAGTAATTAAAAATAAGCCAAGGAATGTTGAGAAGGAAAACAACATGTATGCAAATGCTGTAATTAAACATACTACTTTGTATACTAAGTTAAAGATAAAATAAAATTGAATGATTTTGATTATGTGGTTTTAAGATAATCTTAATTGTTATCTAATGTCTATGAATAGCAAAAAAAAAAGAGTCCTAAAAAAATCTCACACTAGTATAACCAGTTCATTATTTGTTTTAAGACAGCATTTCACTCTATATCCCTGGCTGGCCTGAATCTTGCTATGTAGCCCAGACTGACCTGGATCTGACAGAGAGTCCCCTGCCTCTGCCTCCTGAGTGTTCGGGATTAAAGGTGGGTACCACCATGCCTGGCCTCGCCAACTGAATTTTTATAAAAGAGAAAGCAATTCAGTGAAGTAAAAGTAACCATCCCCTGCTCACACAGCCAGAAATACATGTGGGAAGGTGAGCCTTGACTCCTCCCTCACATCCCAGGCCGAAATTAGCTTGAAACAAAGAATGGTGCACCAAGTCTGAGGAATAAATGCACAGCTGTGCAGAAGAATTAAATTGTGAATACATGAAACAGCTGGGATGATGGCCAGGGGAATTTCAAATTCCAAGGGAATGAATAAGCTGGTCCCCAAAAGATTACATGTTGTATAATATCGTTGATATAATTTTACATAACTTTTTTTAATAACAAAAGTTTAGATGCAGAGGAGAGAATAGCAGTTGTTGGAGGTTAAGGGTAGATCTGGGAAGATACCCAGGAGGAAGGTGGGTGTGGCTAAAGATAGACCCGAGGAGACACCCAGGAGGAAGGTGGGCACCGCTATAAAGGACAGCATAGTGCTCCTTTGTTTAGAATTCTGGTGCGAGGTTATCTGTTGCCTGTGTTTTTGTGGGTTCAGTTAACTTCCTTGGGTTGGAGGTTTTTTTTTCTAGTACTTTCTGCGGGGCTGGGTTTGTGGATAGGTATTGTTTAAATCTGGTTTGGTCATGGAATACCTTCTTTCCTCCATCGATGGTGGCTGAAAGCTTTGGAACAGAGGCAGATACCCACAACAGAGCAGTGGACTGAGCTCCCAGAGTCCAGTTGAAGAGTGGGAGGAGCGAGAATATGAGCAAAGAGGTCAAGAACATGATGGGAACACCCACTGAAACAGTTTACCTGAGCTAATGGGAGCTCACCAACTCCAGCTGGACAGGGAAGGAAACAGCATAGACCAAACTGGACCCTCTAAATGTGGTTGACAGTTACGTGGCTGAGGCAGACTGCGGGGACACTGGCAGTGGCACCAGGATTTATCCCTACTGCTTGTACTGGCTTTTTGGGAACATATTCTCTTTGGATGGAAACCTTGCTCAACCTAGATATAGTAAGGAGGGCCTTGGACCTTCCCCAAAGCAATGTGCTTTACCCTCTCTGAGGATTGGATGGGGTGGGGTGGGGGTAAATGGAGGGGATGGGAGAAGGGGAGGATGGGAGGGAGTGGGAACTAGGATTGGTACGTAAAATGAAAAAAGATAGTTTGTTTTCTTTTTAAAAAAATAAAATCAATTATAAAAAAAGACTTCTCCTGAACGGCAGTGAATACACCAACTTGTGCAAGTGATAAAATGTTTATAGACCACACACACACACACACACACACACACACACGGAACAGCAGCCACCAGCACTGCTACCGTCTGAGATGAATGAATTGTACCACCATCACTAATCTGTTTGTGATACTGCAATTTTTTTAAAATGTTACCATTGAGAGAAACCCGGCAGGGCACACAAAGGATTTCTCTGTGCTATTTGCTAAAACTGTAATAAGAAACAATTATTAGCGTATAAAACCTTCAGCTAAAACCTGAAATTAAGTTGGGCAGAATCCTATGCACTTACAATGGTAGCTACTTGGTGTATTGAAGGGTTATTTGAACTCATAAGTTTAGCCAACCTGAGCAATAGACGGAGTTATAAGGACAGAGAACTGTAAGCTTCTGCAGAGGTAACTCCCCTCTCTAGCTACAGTATGTGTGTGTGCCTGAGTGGATGGATGTGCCCCACATGTGTGCAGGAGCCCCTGAAAGTAGAATTACAGGCAACTGGGAGCTACCATGTGGGTGCCAGGAACTGAACTCAGGTCCTCTGCAAGAGCAGTAAATGTTCCAAACCACTGAGTCATCGCTCCAGTCCCTAGAGGCCCTTAGAGGTAACTTTGTAATATTTGTTTTCATTATCTTTTTTCTTATCATTCCAAGAATTGGAGCTTTTTATAACTCTTAGAAAGCAATAATAGCAACAGCTTCATGGCCTGTGGGTAGGCAAAGCTTTATCAGGATAAAAAAGCAATGAACATTGTTGTGGGATATTTGATTGCACTGTGAAACCTGAGACTGTGTTAATAAAATCAGCCTTGGATCAGAGGGCGGAGCCAGCCACTAGTAGACAGGAATTAGCCATAGAGAGTACAGTGAAGCCAGGAAGATGGATAGAGAGATGCACGGGAAGGAATAGGGAGGGACTTGGAGAGTCATAGTCTTTTGGGGATGAATGGAGACACACTCTCTTGCTGGGTCTCTGGCCAAAAAGGAAGGTCAGCTGGTTACTTCCTGGCTTCTCTGATCTAACAGGTTTTCACCCCAACATTGGGCTCCCGAGTCTTTATTGGTAAATAGAACAATAGAGACTTAGTTAAAAACTACATTTGGTGGCAGCAGCTGAGTGCCAGTGGGACCAGAAATCCTGTCAGGACACAGCCTGAGCGGCGAGATTCTGACTGCAGGGCCACGAGTTGGCAGATGGTAGTTAAAATATCAGTGGGTTCAGGGGCAGTCACCAAGCCGACAGGAAAACAACGAAATATGGCATACAATTTTGATAAATTGTAGTTCGCCAAGCTATGGTGTTTCCATACGTATAATCCCAGCACCATGGAGAATCGATCACAAGTTAAGGCCAGCCTGAGTCAAACAATGAAAGAAATAGTGCTACCCACCTCTTCCAATTTGACGGAGGAAAACCAAACAAATATCTCCACGAGGATGCAAGGGATGTAGGTGGGACGGCCGCTGTGGTCTCTCCTGGAGCTCCCGGGCAGCACCATTCCACATGTGAAAGAGGACATGACTCCACAGCAACACTGGTGTCAGTGTCCAGAGACACCAAGACGTCAGCTTTTCCACAACATTCCTGGATGGCAAGAATTATATTCCTCATTAAAAAGGAGAAACTGAGGCTGAAGGAGGAGGCACCTTTTCCAGGCTTGGGGGCGAGGGGTGTGAGAGGGGGCGGGAAGCAGATGTGGGATTCAGCCAAATCAGTCTGACTGAGAAGCTCTCAGTTCTGCTTTTGTGGTTCTATTTCCTTATCGTTTAAAATGAAAAAAAAAAAACTGGAAGATGTCACACGGCCCAATTTAGTGGATGATTTTTTCACACAGTTCCAGCGACTTGGTGGGGGGGCTGTTGGGTGGAGATGTGCCTGCTAATTTGGGTCTCTTAAGAGGTTCCTTTGAGCAAGCCACCACCTTGTGGCAAAGAGCATGACTTGCAGGAGAAGTTAATCTCTCGGGCCAAAAGATCCCATTGGCCACAGTTTGACATCTTTGCATTAAAACAAAGCGAAATAATAAGCACATTCCTTAGCATAAGTTTAATTAAGACGTCTGTTTTCCAGAGATTTGCTTTTGGACAAAACAATCTCATTAATATTATCAAACACAAAAAGACCAAGTTCCAGGGGCTGGAGAGATAGTTTAGTGATTAAGAGCATTGGCTGCTCTTCCAGAGGACTCAGGGCTCAATTCCAGCACTCACATGGTGGCTCAAACCCATCTGTAACTCCAGTTCCAGATCTGGCAATCTGGCGCCCTCTTCTGACCTCGTTCTCCTCCCATTCCCCTACCTCACTCCCAAGTCCTTCAAACAATGTCATAAAAAACAAGGTAGCCCTAGGTGATGCATTTGGAGGAGACTAGAGGTTCAAACAGTACACTTAGATCCTTATTTTTAGGTTTATTTGTTTTCCCTGGGTACATGCTGCGGTGCCAGGAGAACGAGGAGGAAGTCAGAAGAGGCTTAGGATCCCCCTGGAATTAGAGCTACAGGCCACCTTGTGGGTGCTGGGAATCGAACGTAGGTCCTCTGAGAGACCGACACGTGATCTTAACCTGTGAGTCACCTCTTCAACCGCATTCCGCCATCTCTGTCTTTTAATGATTTAAGTCAGACTTTTGATATGCTTGGATTAATACCCACTGTTTGAACCTGTTGGGCACATGTGAACTTGACTTCCATAGTTAACTTTGAATTCACAATTATTTGTAGACTTAAAGACAACTCTCATATTCCTGAAAAGCCATCTCCCACGTGACCCTCCTTTAAGGATATCAAGGCTGGATGAAAAGCTAGCTGTACATAAACTCTGGCAGGCTAGTAGGAAGAAGGAAGGAATTGAGCACGGAAGGGTGGGATCTTTTTACCTTAGCACCTAGAGAACCTGATATTCTCTCCAGCCAATGAGAGCTCCCCACTGGCAGTGGTAAACTGGGTGCTGGGTTGCCAGGACGACCATTGCAAAGACGCTGCCGCGTGAAGTTGAATACTTCCTGTCCTCATCCGGACCCCGATATCTGGTATCTATACCGTCAACAAAGGCTGTTTCCCAGTAGTTCATGGGGACTTATAGGGACTACGGGACCCTCTTTCTCGTCTCGAATTCCTTCGTGGACGCTCTGCTGCCTGCGGACGCCCCGGTTTCCCTAGTGAAGGGGCTTTGCAGACACTCCCCACACCTGCACGCCTCTAAAAACAGCCTGGCGATTCCCTGGGCTCCGGGAGAGGGAGGGAAGATGAGGGTGCCTCCGTCTGCGACTCCGTGTATTTTGTATCAGTACATTGATTTCCCTTCTCTTTAAAAGAGTCTCTGGGCTTGCTGGTTTGACAGGTTGTGGGGCAGCTGTCGCGCTTACCACCCATTTCCCAGGATCAGAGTTTTGTGTCTTTGCAGAGCCATGGGCAGCAAGAAGAAGGAAATTGCCCTACAGGTAAGCCTCTAGGGGCGCTAGCTCCCTTCTCTTGGTCGGAGAGGGTTGTGTGGGTGTGGGGTGCAGAATAAAGACGACTTTCTACTTGCTAGGAGTATGCTACAGTGTTCTGGAACTCGAGTGCCCTATCCTTCTGCGTTAACGTAGAAATGAATATCTGGAGCACCTAGTAATGACAACCTTATGTATATAAATATATCTCCGACCGAGGCAGAAGTTCTTAATGGGACTTTGCAACCATAAGACTCAAATGGGCGGTAACATAAAACCACAAATCCGAGAGAAGAGAAACAGCCTAATTCCCCAATCTTATTTCTGCTGAACAATAATTACAGGTTATATATATATATATATATATATATATATATATATATATATATATACACACACACACACACACACACATATATATATACACACACACATACACACACATATATCCTGTGCACATATATACATACACATGCATATGTGTATGTATGTGTGTGTGAGAGAGAGAGATTCTTTGGATCTGGGCATGCATCTGTGAACTCTGTGGTGACCAGTTTCCCGGCACTGTTTGTTTAAACAGCATGGCTTGAGATGTGTTGTGTGATGAACATGTGTTTTGTAGACGTGTTTTCTTCATTTGCACAGGGGACAAGCCAGCTCTCTCCTCCTTCTCCTTTCCTTCTCCACATCCCCCAGCCTCATTGTTTTTTGAGACAGGGTCCCTCTATGTAGCTCACCTGTGAAGTGAGGTTGTGTGAAGACCCCATGAAGCGTTGGCATCCTAGGACTCCAGAGTGGGGATCTTCTATGGTCGATTCTTAGGGCCTGGTTCCTCCCTTATTGCTGTGCGAACCATTTCCTCGACCTCTCTGAGCCCTGTGTGGATGCAGGCCACCATTCCGCACTTTTGATATAGGTGCTAAGGACTCACAGTTAGATCTTCATATTACTGAGCCATCGCCCCAGCTCCCTGGTCAGTGTTCAGAGATGTTGGAATGTCAGATTGACAGTTTACTTTCAGGTAACTAAAAAGTACCCCCAAAATATTCTTTATACCATATTTACCTTTAAGAAAAAAAAGAATTATTTCTGAAAACTCTGTCCGTATGTACACCTGCATGCCAGAGAGGGCATCAGATCCCAGTCCAGGTGGTTGTGAGCCACCATGTGGTTGCTGGGAATTGAACCCAGCATCTCTGGAAGAGCAGCGGGTGCTGTTAACTGCTGAGCCATCTCTGCAGCTCCTATGCCGTACTTTTAAGTACATGTTATTTTTTGTAATTTTTGAAAATGTTTTAAAATGAAGATGTGTTTTGATTATATTTTGAAAGAGTGGAAGGGGTAATAATATTAATTTCCCTTGTATTTCATACCTCACATATTCCAGAACTCCTTATAAGTATGAAAAATGTGAATGGAAGACAACAAACTAGTAATTCCTGACACAGAGTGAACATAAACCACAAAGGGAAGCCAGTGTGGCACCGCTTGTGTGCAGGTTAGCAACACGGGACAACTTTCTCCTCGACTCCTGCACAAATAACATGCAGCTTTCTTAGTGCCTGAAAATGGCACACGTTGTTTTTAAGTCAATTTTTTTCCCTGGAGTATAAGGGGAGAGGGAAGAAAAAAGGGAGAGTGTGAAGAGAAGACAGAACTGCATTGGGGAACACTGCAGAGAAAGAGCTGTACCCGGCTTTGTCTTTTGGGCCGCCAACCAGCTCCAAGATTAAGACAGTTTTGAATGTTCAGCCTAGCTTAGGCCCTTTCTGGTTAGCTCTTTCAACCTAAATTAACCTGCTTCTCCTTATCCATCATTTGCCTCAGGAGATGTTACCTTTCTTCCTTCTGCATATCATACTTTCACTGCTTCTTTATGTCTGACTGGTGTCTGCCTGGCTTCTGACCCCGAATGTGTCCTTTGTTCTCTCCTTTTTCTCTCCTTCTTTTCCTCTGGAGCCTAGATTTCACCTCCTATTTATTCTTTCTGCCCACCAGCCCTGCATATCCTTTCTCTGCCTAGCTATTGACCGTTCAGCCCTTTATTAGACCAACCAGGTACCTTAGGCAGGAAGAAGAAACAGATACAACACATCTTAACATAATTAAACACACATCGTTAAACAAATGCAGCATAAACAAATGTACCACATCTTTACACTGTTAAAGTAAAATTCTACAGGAGAAACAAAGGTGTTACCATCTTGGCCTGGTAACAACCATATTCTCCAACAGAGAGCAACGGGGAAAGGGAAGTGGCTTCCCACCTCTGCCCTTACTGACACTGCTTTTGATCCTTCTGGCTGCAGGTCAACATCAACACCCAGGAGCTTTGGGAGGAAATGCTCGGCTCCAAAGGACTGACTGGTGATTCAAAATGAAACCGTGTCCCCCTGATCCATTCCCTTGAAAATCATTCAGTAACGCATGTGAAGAAGGGGTTACGATGAGTGGTATTTTCTTTTAAGCCTCTGTCTCAATCCCCAGTACTACGTAAGCCAGGTATGGTGGCACACACCTATAATCCCAGCATTTGGGAGCTGGACACAGAATGATCAGAGTTCAAGGTTCATGGCAAGTATGAGGCTAGCTTGGGCTACCTGTGGCTGTTTCAGAATGTACACACAAACAGAAAAAGAGCCAGGCCACTTCTTTGTGTCTGCGTGCACAGTAGCCCTGCCTTATCTACGGTTCTACTCTCCTCTGGTCCAGTTACCTGCATCCTACCATAGTCCCATGGAAAAATTCCAAAATATAAGTTCATAATTTTAAAATTCCACACTGTTCTGAGAAGTGCTAAGATTTCATGCGCTCCCATCTGGGACACCAGTTCTTTGGTCCAGTGTATCCACATGGTGTCTACTCGTTGTTCATTGTCCTCTTAGAAGCCGGTTATCATACGGTCTCTGTCCCCAAGGGCTTGTATCAGCTTTGTCCTATCCAGCTTCTGTTCTCTATTGTTACAAATATTCTCTGTCATGCTGGCCTCCTGGACCGGGTTCTTTCTGCCCTCCTGTTCCTGAAGCTGTTTATAACATACCCACTCTGAGGCTTAATATTAACTCCACACTCTTTGGCCTATTAGCTCAGGTTTCTTATAGTGGCTGGCTGGTGGCTACCTGATTCTGCCTACTCTCTATGTCTCTATTCGGATTTCCCATCTGGCTTTACTCTGCTAAGCCATTGTCCAAAACAGCTTTACTCATCAATCAATAAAAGCAACGCATATACATTGAACCACAGTGCCTTCGAACATATCCCCCGAGGAAGAGGGGTTCTGTTGTATTTCATTTAGTTGGACATCAGTGAATTCAGTCCAGTAAATGAGGCAGTACTGTCAGGTGAGAGGGTTCTCTTGGTGTAGAGCTGATTGCTGTGCTCAGCTTGGTGGCCAGTCACAGGAAGTTGTAATGACCTGAGGCACTAAAGGAGAATGTTTTGGAAGGAAAATGACGTATCGCAGAGATTTGGAAATAACCAGGGACTGCACAACCATTGTCCACACCTATCTTCTTTGTATCAGCTACCCATTGCTGGGTAACAGTTTACCCACACAACAGCGTCTTAAACATGGATTGTCCTCCAGCAGGTCAGGGTTATGTCCAATCCAGCTGGGTACCTCTGGCCCCAGACGCTCTCCCAGGGCTCAGCTTGCATGTCACAGATGGGTTTTCACTTTGGAGCAGACTCGCTTCCAAGCTCGACATGGCTGCTGGTGGCCCAGGCTCACTCAGTGGTAGTCAGCAGGGTCCATGTCCTCACTGGCTGTTGGCCAGAGACAATTTCTGGCCATCGGTTTCTGCATGAGGCTACTCACGTCATGGTAACTTGCTTCCTCCAGAGTTGGGGCACTAAGGGGACACAGCGGCAAGTTGGCCTTTCGTCAACTTAATCTTAAAAGTCATATCCATACTTTCTTGTGCTTATTAGAAACCTACCATGAGACCCAACGCACTCTCAAGGGCAGGAGGCTGGAGTCTTTGAAGTGCCCACCTCCCCAGCCATTACTCCTTCCTCTTCTCTAGGTATCTCTGCATTCTGTTACTCTCAGCTCTATAACGCCTCTGTTTATCTCCATAACCGTTCAGCATTCCAGAATGTTCCCTCTCTCAAAAACTCCACATCTTTCCAGCACATTTCTTTACTATTTCCCGAGATGTGTCCTAAACTGAGACATCTTTCCTGAGCACGCCATGGGTTTTCCCACATCTTCATTTTCTCCATGTTCTTCTACCCCGAGGACAACCACAGTTCTCACTCCGGGGCCCAGCTCAAAAGTAGCCTGCCTCTGTGAAATCTTTGCTGATCTCCACTCTCCTCCTCATGGGAGCCCCTAGGGCTCTGTCAGGCTCCCCACCACACTTCCAGTTTGCCATCCCCTGTCTGTCACCCCAGCCTCCAACACAGCATTATTAGCTTTTCCATCGGGCATCTGGAGCAGATTTGTCCAAGCCTGGGGCCAAATGGATATTGAACAATGCTAGACCTATTGATCCAGGATGTGTGGGTGTGAGTGTTGGCACACTCACAGTTGGGGAGATTATGAAGCCTTTTTGATGGTGCCAAGGCTTAACTGTTGTACTCATGTTTCTGGTCAGGGCAGCTAAATGCAGCCTCAGGGTGAAACAAAACATTACTTTTTTTTTTTAACCAACAATGAAAGAACTAGCATTCCACAATCTTTTGGAAATTCTGCCATGTGCTGGCTGCCCTGCTAAGCCCTCGTATGACCGTGGCTAACATTTCCTGAGCACTGACTCTGCCAGACCTACTCAGTAGTTTGATGGTGGAAGGCTCCTCTCACTGGGCAGGTTAGAGGAACACACACACACACACACACACAAACACACACACACACACACACACACACGGCCGGGGTTAGTGGGTGAGAGAGAGAGAGAATCCATCTTTCTGGCACCGTATAAACTTGTTTCTAAAGCCATCCACACAGGAAGCCTCATCTACTGCTGCGCTTTCTCATCCGCCTTCAGATTCATACAGAATTAGGCATCTTCCAAGCATTCTCTGTTTTGCTTTCCGTCTGTCAGAGCGAAACCTTTGTGCTCCTCCTCTCTAGTGTTCCCACCTTCTGCCCCTACACTCTTGTGAACACCACCTCTCCCAGAGCCAAGGAGGAGAGAGGATGAGGTGCTTGTAGAAGGTGTCAATGAGACAGAAGCTGGTGGAAGCTGACCTTGGAGGTATCGGTACAGACACTGCGGAGACTCCACTTTGGTCCCCATTTCTTTTCCTTTAGAACTTGATCTTGCCTTCCCCAGTAGAGCTGTTTGCCGTATCCTCAGTCTTCAGAGACATTTTCCTTACTTCAGCCAAGTGCAGTTTTCCCTATGGTGCGTTGGAATCCAAACATCTGTCAGTTATCAAGGTCTTGTTCTCAAAGAAGCCCCGAGCCTTGCTCTTAGAATAGACGCCAAAGAGGCTCAAGCCCCCTTCCCTCCAGGCATCCCGGTGTCTTTTTTATCTCTATTCCTAGATTTTCTAATTGATAATGGAAATTCAGGTTTTCCATCATTGGACGAGAGTCAGCTGCATGCTGCCTGTCAGTCACCTGTAGTGACCTCCTACTTTTGGGGTAATTTGTGTTCCCTTCCGATGTCCACTGAGTAACACTCTGGCCCATGCCTGATTCCCCCAAGACAAAGGGATCACCTTAAAACATGTTTCTACCTCTATCTGTACTCACTCGGTCTCTTCCTACCCCCCCCCCCCATTTAAGACAGGCTCACGTGTAAAACAAACTCGTGTGTAGTTGAGGATGACTTGAATATCTCCTCTTCCTTCCCCCACCTTCCAAGTGTTGCAATCACAGTTGTGAGCCACCACACCAAGCTACTTTAGAAATATTTCAGATCCAGAATGCCACGTTGGAGTGAGGGATGGTTGTGTTCTATGCTCAGTCCCAGTCTGCTAAGTAGACGTCTGTCCTGCAAGCACATGCACTACAGGGGTGGAGGTGCGAAAGCAGACTGTCTGCAAGGACGTGGCTGTCTGTGGAACATCGTCTCTCCTTGGTTCCTGCAGTTGTGGACGTCTACCAGGGCTGGTGTGGCCCCTGCAAACCTGTGGTTAGTCTCTTCCAGAAGATGAGGATCGAGGCTGGTTTGGACCTTCTCCATTTTGCTTTGGTAAGATTCCTTCTTAGCAAGAAGTCACACAACAGTGTAAACCAATTAAACATGGACGAAGCAAGGAGCAAGAAGCACAAGTCGCCCTTTTCAAATAGAAAGGCACCAGCTGTCACTGTGTCCTGTGGCTGTCACTGTGTCCTGTGATGTCACTGTGTCCTGTGATGTCACTGTGTCCTGTAGCTGTCACTGTGTCCTGTGGCTGTCACTGAGTCCTGTGATGTCACTGTGTCCTGTGATGTCACTGTGTCCTGTGATGTCACTGTGTCCTGTAGCTGTCACTGTGTCCTGTGATGTCACTGTGTCCTGTGATGTCACTGTGTCCTGTGATTGTCACTGTGTCCTGTGATGTCACTGTGTCCTGTGATGTCACTGTGTCCTGTGGTTGTCACTGTGTCCTGTGATGTCACTGTGTCCTGTGATGTCACTGTGTCCTGTAGCTGTCACTGTGTCCTGTGATGTCACTGTGTCCTGTGATGTCACTGTGTCCTGTGGCTGTCCTGTGTCCTGTGGTTGTCACTGTGTCCTGTGATGTCACTGTGTCCTGTGATGTCACTGTGTCCTGTAGCTGTCACTGTGTCCTGTGGCTGTCACTGTGTCCTGTGATGTCACTGTGTCCTGTGATTGTCACTGTGTCCTGTGATGTCACTGTGTCCTGTAGCTGTCACTGTGTCCTGTGATTGTCACTGTGTTCTGTGATGTCACTGTGTCCTGTGATTGTCACTGTGTCCTGTGATGTCACTGTGTCCTGTGATGTCACTGTGTCCTGTGATTGTCACTGTGTCCTGTGATGTCACTGTGTCCTGTAGCTGTCACTGTGTCCTGTGATTGTCACTGTGTCCTGTGATGTCACTGTGTCCTGTGGCTGTCACTGTGTCCTGTGATGTCACTGTGTCCTGTGGCTGTCACTGTGTCCTGTGGTTGTCACTGTGTCCTGTGATGTCACTGTGTCCTGTGGCTGTCACTGTGTCCTGTGGCTGTCACTGTGTCCTGTGGCTGTCACTGTGTCCTGTGATGTCACTGTGTCCTGTGGCTGTCACTGTGTCCTGTGGCTGTCACTGTGTCCTGTGGCTGTCACTGTGTCCTGTGATGTCACTGTGTCCTGTGGCTGTCACTGTGTCCTGTGGCTGTCACTGTGTCCTGTAGCTGTCACTGTGTCCTGTGGTTGTCACTGTGTCCTGTGATTGTCACTGTGTCCTGTGATGTCACTGTGTCCTGTGGCTGTCACTGTGTTCTGTGGCTGTCACTGTGTCCTGTGATGTCACTGTGTCCTGTGATGTCACTGTGTCCTGTGATTGTCACTGTGTCCTGTGATGTCACTGTGTCCTGTGATGTCACTGTGTCCTGTGGCTGTCACTGTGTCCTGTGGCTGTCACTGTGTCCTGTGGCTGTCACTGTGTCCTGTGGCTGTCACTGTGTCCTGTGATGTCACTGTGTCCTGTGGCTGTCACTGTGTCCTGTGGCTGTCACTGTGTCCTGTGATGTCACTGTGTCCTGTGATTGTCACTGTGTCCTGTGATGTCACTGTGTCCTGTGATGTCACTGTGTCCTGTGATTGTCACTGTGTCCTGTGGTTGTCATTGTGTCCTGTGGCTGTCACTGTGTCCTGTAGTCTATGTAGACATAAAGGCATC